>NC_048238.1:50675440-50950029 GCF_002007445.2 Ailuropoda melanoleuca | reverse complement strand
CCCCCCCCCCCCCCCCCCCCCGCCGACATCATTCAGCCCTCACTATAAATCATCAGAGAAATTCTCCCTTCAGGCTGAACTTTCCATGCTCTCTCCCTTGAAGGAGACTATTCGAGAGGAGAGGTTTATTTAAATCCATTCAGATGGTTTTGAGTTACCAGAGGGAACTGAAGAGGGAGAAAATGGAAGGGGAGAGAGGCGACAGAGCAAGTGAGAGCCAGCTTGAGAGAGTGCACAGAGTAGGGGAAAAAAAGGAAGTAAGGACGCCTTAGAGAGAATGATTCCTTTTCTGCTTTTCCCCTCAAACATTGGGAGACAGAAAATCGCCAATGACCTGGCTGTCCAAGTCTTTAGTGTTCTTTGTGACCAAAGAGGGCTACATGAATTACAGGAACAAGTGGAAGTGTGAGGCCGTTGGGAGGACACCCAGGTGAGCCCAGTTTGGGCTAAGCTCTGCCTGAAACTCATCGTGTGACCTTGGACGAGTCTCTCCGCTTCTGGGCCTCAGCTTCCCGACATACACTGTAGGAGGTGGCTGGGGCTGCAGACAGGAGAAATGGCTTAATGAGTGCCAATGCGGGTGGGTGGGTAGTATTACTGTCCCCATTTTAATGATGAGGAAACCAAGGGACAGAAAAGTAAGTTGCTCAAGTTTACCCTCTGAAATGATAGAGCCAGAATTGAACCCAAGGCAGTCTGTCTCCGGAGGCTGCAAGCTTATGGACTACACCACCTCCCACTCTGCTAGAACTATGATCTGTAAGGATCCCTCTAGCTACATGACCTTGGACCAGTCACTTCCCACTCTCGGGGCCTCAGTCTACCCATGTGTAATGTTTGCTTCATTAACCTTCTTACTGGTAAGGAGCCACTGAAAAGGGAAAATCAGACCTTACAGACCATCCCGCTCTAAAGGCTTGGGGGCTTTGCATGCATTATCTCATTGAATCCTGCACCTAAAGTCTAAACCTGAGATAACTAAGGCCGGAAGAAGGTAAGTAACTTGCCCCTGGCCACTGTTGGGAAGGGCCCGAAACCAGGGGCCTGTATCTGTGAAACCAGTGTCCTGCATCTGAGATATCGGACAGCCTGGCCTGGGGGTTCTCAGCCCTGTCAGTACATTAGAATCACCTGGAGAGCTTTTAAAAACTTGGTCCTGGCTCCACCCCAACACAATGAAATCAGAATCTCTGGGGATTGACCTTGGTATTTTTGTAATTCTCCCTAAATGAGTCTAATGTGCAGACAGGGTGGCCTAGGGAACAAGGATGAAAATATTATAATGATAGGGCAGGGGACCAAGTCCAGCCTGGGGTCAGGGCAAGGGGGAGGGAGCAGGCTAATGGGCTGTGGAGGCTCAGCATCCCATAATATCCCAGAGTTGGAGGCGAGCCCTTCAAACCAAACAGCCTGTTTTACAAGGGGGAGCCTGAGGCCCACATAGGAGAAAGCTCTTGCCCAAGGGACAGAGGGACACATCTGGAATTTCATTCTTTTTCCCTGACTCTTAATACAGAACGTTTTCCGCAGCCTTGGGGCAGGTGGGACCCATCCTTTCCAGATTCCCTTGCTTCCACTTTGTAGATGAGGAAACTGAGGCTGGGGGTGAGGGCCGAGCTGCCCAAGAACAACAAAGCTAATAAGCGGCAGAACCAGATTTCCAAGGCTCTCTTGGCTGGCTTTCTCTCCGGTGCTCGACCCACTGGCCAGACTGCGTCCTGGCCCGCGGAGAGGCTCGGCCCAGGATGGGCAGGGAAGGGTGTAGGGTTGAAGCATGGAGCAGGGGGTGCGGAGGTGGTCCTCACTTGATCCGACCAGCCGAGGAATTCGGGGGCCCCTGCTGCCCCACCTGCTCAGACCGCAGAGCGGGTTCAAGCCCGGTGCGGCAGAAGGAAGGCTTTTGGGGGCTGCAGCCCTCTCCCCTCCCCCTCCAGGCTCCTAGGGCCTGGAATTCTTTTAACAGGAGACAAAGCCTTTAATTCCAAGAGATGAGATGAAAGACTCCAAATGCAAATGTGCGGGCAGGGAAGCTGCTGGTGAGAATAGGCTGCCTTCAAAGTGTGAATGACTAAATGCCTCAGCCGCCTGAAAGGAGGGGTGAGGGCCTCGATCGGGCCCTGCAGTGCTACTCCCCCCAATTGCAATTCAGTAATCGACTGTTCCAGAGTCGCTCGGGCCCTGGAACCCCAGGCAGGGAAAGTCCCACAGACCTGCCCTGGCAGCTAGGCTCAGCCTCGGACCCGGGGCAATTCACTTCATTTTTTCTCAGCGCCTCAGTTTCTTGGTCTGTGAAGTGGCTTCAGTGGAACAGGCTCCCTGGGGATAAAGCTGCAAGGCAAAAATGGATCTAAATAGCTTGGCATGGAACAGGTGCTGAGGCATGTTAATGATCTCCTGGCCTTCAGATGTCCATCTTGCTGTCCCTCTTGCTTGATGGAGGCTCCATACTAACTCCTAAATTGTCTTCACCCCCCTAAACTCGCTGCCATCACCTACCTCAAAAGACTCCCCAGTTCTCTGTCCTGGACTTAAAGGATTGGCAGGGCCCTGGTGCCGTCCTCCCCTTCTAGAACCAGACTGCCTATTTTCCTGAGCTTCAGAGACTGGGGGAGAGAGGGGCAGAAGGCAAGGTGTTTAGGGGGAAGGACCAGCACCAGCAGAGACAGAGTGACTGCAAGTGTTTGGGGCAAAGGATAACAGAATCAGTGGGGAGGAAGCAGGAGACTCTGGGGGTGGCAGGGATGGCAGGGAGGCTGAGTAGGCGCTGGGCGACCAGACCCTGGAGCACGCTGAGGGTTGTGTGAAGAGCCTAGCTTTATTTTCAGGGCAGGAGAAGCCAGTGCTGGGTGTTGAGTAGGAGTGTGCTGCCATCTGATTTACATTTTTTAAAGATTTTATTTATTTATTTGGGAGAGAGAGGGAGAGAGGGAGAGAGGGAGAGAAGGCACAAGCGGGGGTGAGGGCAGAGGGAGAGGGAGAAGTGGGCTCCTCGCTGAGCAAGTAGCCTGACTGGATCCCAGGACCCCAGGATCATGACTTGAGCCAAAGGCAGAGGCTCATCTGACTGAGCCTCCCAGGTGCCCCCTGACTCACATTTTTGCACCGCCCCTCTGGTGGCTATGTGAATTATTTGTAGGGGGTCAGCAGTGGAAGTAGGGAGACCAGGGAAGAGGACACTCGCCTTGGCGGGAGAGATGACCGCGGTGTGGGCTCAGGAGGGAGCTGTGGAAGGGGGAAAGCAATGGCCTGGCCTGGGAATACCTGGATAGCCGGTTCTGGGCAGGAGAGAAGGAGAGGGCATTCGGCCCACATTCTCAGTGTGTTCTCTGTGCTCTTGAGGTGTCACTCACATAGACTCCCTCAGGGGTACTGGGAAGAGAAGGCAGCAACTCTCATCCAAAGTGTGTAACCAAGGCCCAGAACTTCCACCTTGACTGCCAGTTCTACCTCCCTAGCAATGGACAGTTCCAGAGAAGGTGTTGAGCTCCAGCTTTGCTCCACGGCATTCCCTTCCCCAGGCAGGTAGCTGGGTTTCTCTCTTTTCTTCCTTCTCTCCCTCAGAAGGTCTTCCCTCCAAGGCAGCTGCCTCCCTGAGTGGAGAAGCTCACTGTGGGGGTGGGAGGGGGCCTGCATGGCTGCGTGACCCTAGGCAAATGACTGCCCCTTCTAGTCCTTCACCTTTTCCTTTTCTATAAGGCTGGCATAATGAGGAAAGGAGATGGCGGCCTACAAATACGCTAGGGCAAAGGCAGTGTGTAAGGACCTTCCCCCACCCAGCATACTTGCCCTGAATTGGCTTCTCCTCTGCAACTTTACCCCAGCTCTTTCCGCAGCTCTCCCCCCATACACCACAGCCTGCTCTGGCCCAAGTCTGGCCTCTTCTCTTTCTTCCCTTTGATCCGTTTTCCTAGCCAGCCATCCCTATCAGTCACCTTCTGCCCATTTTCCAGATGGAGGAAGAAGACCTGAAGAAGGAAAGCCATTGGCCCCAGCCCTAAGTCCCTCCAGAGCCAGGGAGCTGCCACCATAGGAGGTCAAAGCTACCTTCCAAAGCTCCTAGGATCAAACTGCACCCTAGGGCTTGTGCTGAGCCCAGGGAGGGCCTAGGGCATCCAGCCCTGACATGCAGATAACAGACTTTGATCCCCAAAGGGACTGGGACTTGGTACAAAATGAAATCTCTTTCCCCGTGGCAACACAGCAGGCCTCTGACAAGGGCCCCCCAAAGCCCAGAACACAGGTGGTTCCTCCTGCCTCACCCACCTCCAACCAGCACCGTGTCCTTATGCAGCATCTTTCAGAAACCTGGGCAGACAGTGGTAAGGAGATAGGGGCCTAGAGTCCAAGGAGCTCATGGCCCCAGGAACAAATAGCCAGGAGGGCTCACAGCTTTGACCTGGGAATACAGCAGGGGCAACTGTGACCCCAAAGGGCCTGGCTTACACTAGAAGCAGCTGATAGGAGTGCAACAGGGACAACCGTGGAGGAAAGCGGAACTTCAGCAATGGTTAAGACACAGGCGGCCCTGGTAACTGGCCTTATGTGAGGAGTCTGCCCCGCCAGTGGGGCACCGTGCAGAGGACAGCGGGATGAAGAGAGCCTGGAACCCTGGGGTAGGACACTGACAGGAGAGTCCTTTAGCCCAGGAATGATGGATGTTTCTGGAGACATGCCTTAGGGGAGTTCCATAGCCCCTCTGGGCCCCTATCTCCTTATCTGGGTGCCCAGCTCCTGTAGAGATCCGGCCTGGCACTGTCCCCCCAGGATGGTGCGTGAAGCAAGCAGTCAATATTGAGGGTTCTACCTTCCCTATGCCCGCCGCCATCCATGCAGCACCCTCCGAGCCCAGGCAGCTGTAGGCAGCTTGCTGGTTGCTCTGCTTCCATTCAGTCACTGGGTGGCTGCGTTTTTTCTTTTATGTGTTTTACTTTCTTTCCTGTTGTCAGTCAAAACCCCTGCAGAAGCCCAAGTAGCTGGGCAGGCTAGGAATGCGCTTGTTCGGCAGGCCCAGCTTGGGGGGGTCTCATGCCACTGCGCATCCGTCCACCCTATGAGCCGCATCTGCCTGGCGGGGGTGGAGGGGGCAGGGTGTCCCACATCTGCTCCCCACATTGCCCATCTCGGCCCCTGCTGCTGCCCAAGAGGAAGAGGCAGTCCAGCCCGAGAGGCAAGAACAGAGAAAAGGAGAAGGAGTGACTCCTGGGGGAGCGGGGCCAGAGACGGTCCGGAGCAAGAACATAGGGCAAGGGTGGGTTCCACATTGCAGCAACCAAAGGATAGATCTGAGAAGATAGGCTGAGGGAAGGCAAAGGAGGCAGAGAAGGAGAAAATGGAGAGTAAGGAGGTAGCCAATGAGTTGCCCAGGGGCCCGGCAGAAAGAGCAGGGAGACCATGTGAGAATTGTTTCCCCCTGGAAACAAGGAATGAAAGAGAAAGGCCAGGAGTGGGAAGCAAGACAAAAAGCAAGGAAAAACCGTGCGGGGGTTTGGAAACTCCAGTTTTGCTTCTTGTGCCCTTGTGCCTTGGCGAGCGGGACTGCCCCATAAACCTTGGGATTAACAGCTCTGTTTTCCTGGGCTGGCCGGAACCTAATGGAAGCTACCTGGCTGGCTGCAGGCCCTGGCCACGCCCCAGCCCCAGGCCCAGGGGCTCCCTCAGAAATGACTTTATTTGCAAATTTACAGCTGGGGAGCCATACAGGAACTAGGGACCAGGACGGTGCCCCACCCCCCGCCCCGGTCCTCCGGGAAACCAAGTCATACCTCCTGCAACCAAGCCTTCCCTGCACGTTACCCCCAGCCTCCACCACAGAGCACCCACATGGGGATGGCCCCATTTTATCTGTGGGAACCGTTCAGAAGGGCAGAGGGAGCCCCGTGTCCCTGGAGAGCCCTTTGGTGGGGATCCTGTGGAAGGGTCTCCAGATTCCAAGAGTAGGTCACCTTTCTGGCCTCGGAGTCCCTTCTGGGATTCTGCAACCCCACGGTCCTCAGCCCACAGGGCCAGCCACGGTGGCTTGGCCGACTCCAGCAACCACCGGTTCTAGCCCCTTTCTCCTCCTCGCTGTGGCCTGAGGCGGAGGCAAGCTGGCAGGTAGGAGGTGCGATTACCCTCATTTCAGAAATGGCTTAGAGAGGCAGAGGGAGAGAGGAAGTGTGCTGTTCAGGATCACACAGCAAGTCAGGCGCAGGAACCAAGATGTTTGAGGGGAGAAATGAGTAATCAGGGATTTGCCTTGCAAAAGGACAGAAGGAGTGGGTGAGCTAGCCAGGGAATGTGTATGTGTGGTGACGCACTGCGGGGGCCAGCAAGGGCTCCCTACACAGACACAGAGGCAGAAGAGGTAGGAGCTGGTAGAAAGAGGCAGGCCCTGAGGCTGGGAGGAGGCCCAGGGCACAGCGCTGTTCACAGAGGAGGATCGCAGGGCAGACTGGTGGGGGCAGGCAGCAGCCAGTCTGCACCAGCAGGGCTAGATCCAACTAGCCACAGTCTCCTTGTCCCGTGAGGGGGAAGCGGGCCTGAGAAAAGGGGGGAGGTGTGGGACTGCACAGCTTTCCCCACAGGAGTGCTCATGAGCACGCGCGCGCACACACACAGACTCAACCATGAGTATCTAGGCTAGTCTAGCCTGACTTGGCTCAACACAGGAAGGTAGTTTCTAGAGAGATGCCTGGGTGGCTCATTCAGTTAAACGTCTGCCTTCAGCTCAGATCATGATTCCAAGGTCCTGGGATTAAGTCCCACATCTGGCTCCTGGTTTAGCAGGGAGTCTCCTTCTCCCTCTGCCTGCTGCTCCCCCTGCTTGTACTCTCTCTCTCTCTCTCTCTCTGACAAATAAATAAGTAAAATCTTTAAAAAAAAAAAAGATGTTTTCTAGAAATGCAGCATTAAACCTGGAAGGATCCAGGGAGGCCTTCACATATATGGAGGCACCATGAAGGCCTTTGATGGGTAAGAGACGTGAGGTAGGTGAAGGGGTTTCCCACGGTCACACTGAGAGCTCAGGGGGGGCTTGGAGGACCCAGGACCAGAGTCTGCCTCTCCTATAGCTGGGGGGAGTGAGGGGCTCCAGGACTAAGTAAGAGGCCACCAAGATGAGAGGAGGCGGGGCCAGCAGGGTGGTGAGGGAGGGCACTAGGATTACTCACATTTATTAAGCGTTTACTATATGCCAGACCTGTGCCATATAAACCTCTCAGGATGTGCATCGGCCCCTTGAATTCTTGCACACATCTTGTGAGGTAGAAATTAGAGTTAGCCCCATTGTTACTGACAAGGAAGCGAGGCTCAAAGAGGTGAAGGGAATCATAGCTAGTAAGTAGAAGATCCAAGTTTGTCAGAGCTCAAGTTCAGGGCTTCTGCCGTACTTGGGGCCCTGGACCCTCATGATGGCCAGGAGTGGGAGGCACTATGGATGGGCGGGGTCAGTGGGCCAGCTCCTGATCAGTGCCACCTGCATTTAGGGGGGAGAGTCTGGGTACCATCTTTCCTGCAGTCCTCTCCTGGAAGAAGGGCCCCTTGCTGGCCAGGGCTGCCCACCAGATTGTGAGGACAGGGAGCTGTCATTCCTTCTTCTCCAGAACAAAGATCTCTGACCTCACCCACAGCATGGATGCATATGGACTCCTGGGGAGGTCCAGAGATGTGGGAAACACTGCACCGAACCCCCAGGTGGGCCCGACTCCAGCCTTCCCCTTTTAGCTCTGCTGAGTGACACAGTACAAGCCCCTTCCCTGCCCCGGGCCTCAGTGCCCCCATCTGGCCCACGCGGGGTGCGGCTAGGTCGTCTGCAGCCTCTGGCAGCTCTGAGTGTCTAGGAATCTATGACATAAGCACATGGAAAGAGAACTGACAGTCTCAGGCAGGCCATGCCAAGCGCCAGATGAGGAGGGCCACAGCTCCCCAGTGTGGACTTGGTGCTCACAGGAGGCGAGGTCATGATGAGTAGGGTAGCCAGTGAGGACAGATGGGCTTTCCTTCACTCTTTCCAATAAGCGAGCATGTGCTAAGCACCTACTATATGCCAGGCACTCTGCTGGATGCTAGTGATGTAACAGGGAGCGCTTCTCCTCCAGCAACCGTACCCACCGGCCACATCAACTGCATTACCTTGGGGAGCAGTGGCGTGACAGACAGGACTGCCCTTCCTGTTACAGTCATCAAGTCTCTGTCTCTCTCTTCCTCCTCCTCCTCCTCCCCTCTCTCTTGAGCTTTGTCTTTTCACTTTTCTCTCTGTCTTTCCCCCCTCCCCTATTCGTAGCTCTGTCTGCCCTCCCCTTCTTGAGTCTCACTAATGATGGGAAGGGGGGTTGGGAATTCCCACTTGAGCTCCCCTGCCAGCCCAGATGAAGACATTTGGAAACCAAGGGAAGGATCATATCAGATAAGAAGACTGGCCAAGCCCTGGCCTGGCAGCCGTGGCCCCAGGGTCATGGGGAGGGGCACCTATGGCTATAAGCCCCAATCAATGGGAGACAGATTCAATGCTAGAACTCCTCTCCCCTCCCCAGTTGAAAGGTATGGTTGGCTTATGGCAGGGAAGACAGATCCCCAGGGAAGGCTGATGAGCACAGAGTGGGGGACTGGGACCAGGGAAATGGCTTTTGGACAGATGCCACCTGTTAGTTTCATGCCTGGAATTCCAATGGGGACTGGAGTTGAGGTGTCTGAGATGAGATGAAAAGAGAGGCCTGGGAATGGAATCCATCAGCTGACCTGGATTCGAGGCCTCACATATGTGACCTTGGCTGGGCCTCTGTTCCTTCAAGTGTGACTAGAGATAATGCCAGTCACTCAGAGTGAGACCTAAGTGATCCAACCTAAGTGATAGTGCTTTACAAATGAGAAGGATGGCTGATCCCTTCCAGAGGCCAAGGACAGCAGGCCACAGTGCTAGGGAACGGGGTCAGACTTCAGGCGGGACTTCGGGGGGCGGGGGGAGGGTAGAACTGGGAGGAGAACATTGGGAGGGTTCAGAGTGAGAAGAGAAGAGTGCAGTGGAGGAGGGTCGGTGTGGGCACTGAAGTGGGGAGGGCCTGTGCCGTCGCCACTAACAGGCTGGCAGGGGCATCTGGTCCTACGGGCGGGAGCAGGGCGTGATTCATTTTGCAGTCCTGCCCGGCACACCTCGATGCGTGCAAAGACAGTGTGTTGGTGGTGGCAAGAGTGCGTACTTTTGAGTCAGAGAACCCAGAGCTCAAATCTCGGTTCGGTCCCTCCATAGCTGGGTGGCCTTGGACAAGTCAGTCATCCTCAGAGCCCTCACTTCCTTCATCTGTACAATTGGGCCCCTCAGGCCTTGCTTGTCAGGTTTGCATGCTTCCTGGCAGGTGTCAAACGCATGAGTTTTCAAGTGCTTAATCTCTGTACCTAGGCCTCAGTTTCCCACTTATCCCAGAATAGAGGTTGGACAAATTGGTGTATCTGGTCCCATCCAGCCCTAACGTGCAGAAACAAGCTTCAGTTATCATCTGTGTTTTCTTCCCGGGTTCAGTGAGTCAGTCACCAGCAAGAACTTGATTGGGTGGGTGTTCTCTTAGGTGCTGGGGAATGGGGAAGGAGGGTGTTGCTGGAGCCACAGGATGGAGGGCCCTGGGGCCCTGGCCCTTAGAAACAAGGCTGCCAGCCTGCTCTCTCCCAGAGCCCAGGACAGCCCCTGAACGTGCCCAGGTGCCTCTGCTAAAGACTCCATTGGCAGAGTAAGACTGGAGGGGGATCTGGGGCTGGGGCTCGGGAGCCTGGCTACAGCAGCTGGAAGCAGAGAAGCCCCACTTGCTCAAGCCCATGTGTTTCTCTTCCTCAGGAAGCACAAAGAAAGACTTAAAGGATTTAGACCTCAGGGGAAAAAAGAGAAGAGAATTAGAACCCAAATCCACATCTGGCCTGACAGTATGCACACCGAAGGGTGGGGGGCTGGGGTTGGGGGGGGCGGGGAAAGCAGCTGGTTGCTCCCTGCGAGCTGCCTTTGTGGTGACATCACTGACAACAGAGGCATCCACGTGGGGCAGGACTGACCACCCCCATCTGGATCCGCCCAGAATGAGGAAGGAGAGAGGATGGGGCTTCTGAAGGAAGCCACAGTTCCTGCTTGGACTCAGCGGGGAACCGCTCAGGGCTTCATTCTCCAAAGCTACAAAACAGGGCCAGTCCTGCTCCCTTGCATGCAGAGTGATCCTGTGATTAAGGCTGTCTGCAGAGGAAGGTGTGAGGCAGACACACGTGCCACCCCTTGGAGTGGATGCTCTCTGCACGTTGATATTCCCAGCATTAGCATCGCTGAGCCTGCTCCCGGGGGGCCAAAGGCAGACAGTCCCTCCATGGTCCCTTCAGCGATTCAGAGGCATTTCTGACCCAGACCGGCAGAATCAGCATTGGCCGGGCCCTCACATCTTGCCCTACAGGGGAAGGGACTGGTCAGGGTCACCAATGAACGGAAGTAGTGACGGGAATTGCCCTTGGGTCTCCTGCCTCCCAGTCGGGCATGGAACATTTTCCCCTCCCCTCATTGCCTCCTGAAAAGCACAAGGAAACGGAGTCCTCAGAAATAAAGAAATAAAGGAAAACAGTGTGGAGGTCCCTTAAAAAGTTAAAAATTGAGCTACCCTATGACCCAGCCATTGCACTACTGGGTGTTTACCCCAAAGGTACAGACGTAGTGAAGAGAAGGGCCATATGCACCCCAATGTTCATAGCAGCACTGTCCACAATAGCTAAATCGTGGGAGGAGCCGAGATGCCCTTCAACAGATGACTGGATTAAGAAGTTGTGGTCCATATATACAATGGAATATTACTCAGCCATCAGAAAGAATGATTTCTCAACATTTGCTGCAACATGGACGGCACTGGAGGAGATTATGCTAAGTGAAATAAGTTAAGCAGAGAAAGACAATTATCATATGATTTCTCTCATCTATGGAACATAAGAACTAGGAAGATCAGTAGGGGAAGAAAGGGATAAAGAAAGGGGGGTAATCAGAAGGGGGAGTGAAGCATGGGAGACTATGGACTCTGAGAAACAAACTGAGGGCTTCAGAGGGGAGGGGGGCGGGGTAATGGGATAGACTGGTGATGGGTAGTAAGGAGGGCATGTACTGCATGGTGCACTGGGTGTTATACGCAACTAATGAAGCATCGAACCTTGCATCAGAAACCAGGGATGTACTGTATGGTGACTAACATAATGTAATAAAAAAACATTAAAAAAAAAAGAACAGATTTCAAGGTTTAACCCTCCAAAAAAAAAAAAAAAAAGAAAGGAGAACTGGGCCTTTAACTGGGGAAGGGGCGGTGCGGGTCTCAGTCCTCAAGCTTACAGCGTCTATCACTACCTCAGCCTGCATTTATACTCCAGCCCCTAGAGCCTCAGAACCACCCGGACTGGGGTTGCCAGAGAAAACACAGGACACCTAGTTAACTTCGTGTTTGAGATAAACAATGAATATTTTTTTTAAGTATATGTCCCAAATATTGCATGGGACATACTTGTACTAAATTGTTTTTAAAAAGTGTTGTGTCTCCAAAACTTAGATTGTAATCGGATGTCCTGTATTTTTATTTGTGAAATTTGACAACCCTTCTGGTGTCAAGCCACCTTAAGGAATAGGAGGAGATGGCTGCTTTAGGGTAGGAACTTCCCTCTTTCTAATCCCCAGGCCTCAGCTGATCAGCTGGAACAGCTCACTGGCTGAGAGAACATGTCTAATTGGGCTGCTCACCGATTGGCACCACCCTCTCCCTTCGTCCTCCTGGGCATGGTGCTGCCCTAGTGAGCTGAGCCTGGTAATGGACAGGAACTCCTTCATGTGGAACAGCACGGGTCCACGGGCACTCCGTGGGCCCTTTGCCGACACCTCAGCTGACCCACCTCATGGTGAGGTCTTTGGCGTTGAGGGACTCTGAAGGGAGGCCCTGCCTCTCAGGTTGGCCTCCGTGGGGAGGTCTAAAGAGGGCTTGGGTGGCCACCCTCCAATCCTTCACTGATGAATTTGGAAAGTATGGGGTGGGCATGGAGGCTGGGGGGTGGGCAGACTGTGGAGGCAGGCAAGAGACAGGGTGCAAAGTCTCAACCCTCTGCTTGGAGACCAAGGAAACTGGGCAAGAAGATTCTAGTATGTGAGGGAAAGAGAAGAAGGCTGAGCCCAGGACCTGAAGGAAAACTCAAGGCTACATTCCCCAAAGCGAACACTTACTGTAAGACATTCTGTGGAAAAAGTCCTTTGAGGTCAATTTCTTTGGGAGACACAATAGAGTGACACACAGAAACACACACAGCGGCAGTGATTTGCTTGTATGGCAGCGTCGTGAAGGTTCTGAGAACTCCTGCAGTAAAACAAACAAACAAAAAACTACTTACATTGGCTTAACTTGGCATTTTCCATATTTATTTGACATCGAATCTTCTTTTATCATAATGTCTCTGACCCTTCCTTGGCACTCATGCTTTCTGGGACACATTCACATACAAGACATTCTGTGGGCCGTGCCTCTGTTAGGACAGCGGCCACCTCAGAGTAGCCAGGTTCTCTGGGTCCAGGAGGCCGAACCTGCTGGATCCCATCATCCTGCCCCAGTGCCCAGGTCCCAGCTCAGCCCTGTGCCCCTTCCCAGCCTTCACAAGAACATTTTTTCTCAGGCTTTGTTTGTACTCATGACAATTCGTGTCTATGTGCACATGTTCATATGTGTATCTATGCATAGGTTCATGTGGAGACGAGACACCAATGGCATGCCTATGAGTGTGGGCTAATCCTGGGAGCCCAAGAATGTCAAAGTTGCGGGGCGGGGGGGCGGGGCGGGGGGAAGAGAGAGAGGGAGAGGTTTTGATAGATTTTCTTTCCTGGTCCCCACCTTGGGTAACTCTAAATTCTCCCACCATTCCAGCCACCAAAAAAACATTCTAGAAGTCAGCTAGTGACAAAGTCCATGCTAGTCACACCATCTGCCAAGCTTATGGGCTGGTGCCTGTAGGATTATGGAGAAAAGTCTCCAGAGTGCATAGCCCATACCCAAGAAGGAAAGCATAGCAGAGAGGAGCAGAGGCTGAAATGTGGGCCCCACTATTTGGGAGGATTCTAGACCTGGCAGCCAAGCCTCAAGTGTTAGTTCCATGAGGGCAGGGACTGTATGTGTCTTATGTCTGCGTTCCTAGTGCCTAACACAAGGCCCATCATGTAATCTGTGTGCGTGTGTGTGTGTGTGTGTGCACATGTGCATGAGCATGTGCACGCATACTCATGTAAGGGCACACAGGTAACAAATGTTTATTGAGCGTTTACTGTATGCCAGGCATTGTCCTAAGAACTTTACATGTAATAACTTATTGAATCCTCACAACCACCCTCTGAGGCAAGTAGTATCATTATACCCATTTTACAAATGTCTACACTGAGGTACCAGGGAGTGCATAACTCACCCCGGGTCACACAGCAGGGTTCGACCCAGCCGGTCTGACTCCAGAGCTCACTCTCTAAACCACTATTCCATACTTGGTGGATCGATGAATAGTTAGTTGTTGGATGAATGTATGAAGGCACACATGAATGAATGACTGAAAGAAGTATCCAGTAATGGTGGCCCACAGCCTTTGGCCAGCTTGATGTCCTGCCAGAAGCAATGTAACACAGGGAGCCTGCCCTGCCCGCCACCCACACCAATGTCACCTCTGTCCTCCCTCCTTCCTTCCACCCAGGCTTTTGCCATATTTTCCTGCCCCCCTCCTCCCCCACTACTCTTCCCTGGCTCCTCCCCAGCCCATCAGCTCCTTGGGTCGCCCGCTTGCCAAAGTCCCTGTCCTCTGCCTTGCGTGTGTGTCTGCTTGCGTGTGCACCACAAAATCCACAAGTTGTAAAACAAAGCAGGGAGCTGCCTCGCTCACTCGCTGTGCTGCGCCTTTGAAGTCTCCTTCCTGGCAGCTGCAGGACACTGAGCCACCCCCCNGGGCCCCCCCCCCCCCCCGCAGGCTTGGGTCCCAGAGAGCGGGTGCCAGTTGAGAAATTCCATACACAAAAGGCCCAGGCCAACAGGAACATAGGTGGGTGGAAACCCAGCACACAGAAAACCTGGTAGGGAGGGCCGGCCTGCGGGATGGACCTGGGGGTCTCTCACTCGGCAGCTTCGTATCTGGGTGGTGTGGTCTTGAGGGACTAGCTGCTGACATGACTCATGAATAATAACATCCGCCCCTCACATTAGTATAGCAATCGAGGGCTGACCAAGTACTTCTGCACCCATTTGCCTAATCAGTCTGTGCTATGGCATAGTTGGTAAAAGCTTTGGGGTAATGATGCCTGCATTTGAATCCTGCTCCTGCTGCTGGGACAGAGGGAAATTCACTCATACCCTCAGAAGCTAAGTGTCTGCATCTTTAAAAGGAGGGTAAGAATAACAATGCCTGGGGGGAGCCTGGGGGTCTCAATCAGTTAGTTAAGCAGCTGTCTTTGTATCAGATCTTGATCGTAGGGTCCTGAGATCAGTCTGAGTAGGGCTCCCTGCTATGCGGGGAGCCTGCTTCTCCCTCTCCCTGCCCCCCACTTGTGCGCGTGTGCGCTCTCTCTCTCTGTCAAATAAATAAATAAAATCTTAAAAAAAAAAAAAAGAAAGAATAACGATGCCTGGCTCATAATGTTGCCGTGGGAGTAAATGAGCCAGTCCGTGTATCACACTTAGAGTGGTGGCTGCCGTGCAGACATATACCATTTATTGAATTTGTACTGCGTGCTAGATATCATGCTAAGCTCTTTTATTCATGCAGCCTTTTCAACAAATTCCATGAAGTAGAAGAGGAAGCCGAAGCTTATGAAGGAGAAATGACCTGCCCGGAGTAATAGAAGAAGCAGTCAAGTTGGGATTTGAACCCAGGTATGTCTGTCACCACAGCCCCTCCCTGCTCCTCGGAAAAACTGAAATTCAAAATATGGTGTGTGTCTGTGTTTGGGACCAGGCTAGTTCGGTTCCAGACCTTTTCAGAACTTGTGCAGCGTTGCCTTTGTCCCCCGGGTGCGACAGACCCAGGCAGCTCCCATCTCCTCAAGCTCCCTGAGCGCGAGCCTTCCTATCTTTTGCTGTCCTGTCTGAATGGCACGGGGGGGGGGGGGTTGTTCTTCAAGGACAAGGGGGGGAGTTTGAAGCTGGGCTCTGAGCAGAGGGACTGTGTCCCATGTGTCCCTGGAATACAAGGCCAGCGGGAGACAGGCACACTTGCCTGCCTGCAGATACTGGTTATGCCTGGTCCGTGTCACCACTGACCAGGTCTCCTTTGTGCCATGGGTGTTTTTCCCATGACATGTGTTGGCACCCGATCCCCAGGAAGTGGGCCTCTACTCTCCATTCCTGGCTGAAGTACCAGGTGCCCTTGACTCATATCACAGAGGCTGAGGAAGTTGGTCTTAAAGGGGAAGGCTATGGAAACCAGGGGAAAAGGAAGAAGCAAAGGGGGCTCCCTGGCCCCTAACCCTTGTTCCCATGGCCCCGGCTCCTCCTCCTCCTCCCTGCACCTCTCAGCATGCGCCAGCCCTACCCAGAGCCTGCCAACTGAGCTGAACGCCATTGTCCCCACCAAAAGCCTGGAGAGCAGGAGTCCCTGTGCTGCTGCTCCCTGAGGTCCTTCCACATGCTGGGCCACAATTGATTTTCAGCCTTCTGGCAGGAGACCTTCTCAAAGGAGCAGGAAACACTGAGTGAGCCCTAAGTCGGCACTGGGGGGGGCCGACACAGGCGCTTTGGTTTCCCTGATTTAATCCTCATGGCTCTGCAAGGCAGGTATTCTTATCAACACGTTACCGACAAAACAGCTGAGGTTCAGAGAGGCAAGGGACTCGCCGAGGGTCCCGCGGACAATAAGTGGTATCTCCAGTGTGGGACTCCGGACTGGCTCCCAATCACACGGGCACATCCACAGTGCACTGGTTCCCGGTGGGATGGGGAACCCGGCCAACTTCAGCTCTGCAGGGCTTGAGGAATGAGGCACAACAGACTCTAGGATTTGTACGGGAGGTGAGGTTTTATTCCCCTACGTGTGCACTTAAAAAAAAAAGATGACTCATTCCATGAAAGTGTTTAGGAAACGTATTCCCTGTCTTCCCTGCCTCCTTCGACAGAGCATAATCAAGCTCTTTCTAAAGCTTTGGGGACATCATCATTAAGCCCCCATCATTATAGCCCTGGACCGTCGTGATCTCCTCAGGCCTGTTTCCCCTGCGCGAAATGGCCCCAGTTTGTTTGCGATCTTTGAGAGCTCTCGTACCTGGTTGGGTTGTTTTGTATTTTACTAGTTTTGCTGCCTACTCCCCTGCTGTCAGGCCGTCAGCTCTCACTTCTTGACACTTTTAGTGTGCCTGCTTCCAGCAGCCCCTCTGCCCTCCTTTTGATTTACTGCTTCTAATTTGCTGTGGGCTTGGGAACCAGATAACCGAGCTTGTTCAAGTAAACAGGAGGGGAAATGCTACAGAGGGCCCTCCTGCGGGCAGCCAGCCTGCGCTTTAGCCTGGACAGACAAGGGCCCAAGGAGCAGGCCCCAGTGCTCTGTCCTAAAGCCCATGGCCCCCACATCCGTACTGTCGGGGCCTCTTCATCTTGACTTGTAACAGAGGTGACCTCCAGACAGGGGTGAGTCTGAGTCCAGCCCTTCCTTAGCCCTAAACGGACCGGTCTCCCTGACGCTGTCCCTGGCCACACCATAGTCATGCAGAGCGGTGGAGTTAGGGGATGGAGGGCCGCCCTTGCCTAGAGGGAGAGGAATGGGCAGGGGGGCCTCTAGAGATCTCCGGCGTTCCTCCTTTTCCTGCCTGGTCTCCAGAGGCCCTGCAGAGAATTCGGGGCTAGGGAGGTTCCCTCTCTCTTCCTCCGCCCCAGTGCTGCCAGGAGGGCAGGAGGACTCATTGCAATGCTCATCGCAGCCTGGAGGCCCACCAGAGGCCTCTGAGCCTGGTTCGGCTGGGCCCATCGCTGCCTACACCCAGGCCTAGTCCCTCCTGCTCTTATGGTTGTCCCCCCGCCCCCAACTCTGGCAGGAAATGGGCTGAGCTGAGCTGGCCTGGCTGGCCACCTCGGCAGTGCAAGGGCCCCGCTTCTCCCCAGGCCTGGGGGAGGGAGGCGCCACTGAGGGGGAAGCGCTGAGGCAGATTTAGGGCTTGGGTGGAGTTTGAAGCCCCCAAAAGCCATTTTTCAACCTGAAAACTGAACCAAGCTGGTCTGGAATTGTGGCTGGAGGATAAATGTGGACCCCATGGTGTCATTTTATGGTCAATTTTCAGAGTGTAACTGCACTTTAAGCACTAACGCTGAGTAGCAGGAAAAAACTTCTTAACCGTAAGATCTATTAAGAGCGCAGAGCTGGCTCCCAGGGGCGAGGTGGGAATGCATAGACGTGATGCATTGGAAACAGGTCTAGCCCAGGCGCTAGGGAATAGCCCAGCCCAAGCTGGGCTGCTGGGGGGGCGGCCAGGACTGGAAGGGTGAGAGGGTGCCTCCAGCTCCTCGGGCCCTGACAGTGGTGGCTGTGGAGGTCTCTAGTCTCCTTTCCCAGGGGCCCGAGGCCTGAACCCCACCCTCTCCGGGGTTGGCCGCTCCAAACAGGACCGGGGAAAGGAGCCCCTGGTGCAGCAGCCAGCCTGGAGGGCCAGGGCAAGGCGGGAGGGCCAGGGCTGCTGAGCCGGGCAGGACTGATCCCTCTGTCTCCCTGGTTGTCTTGTTCCATGTCAATCTCCAGCCTAAGCGAGCTTTTCAACCAGACAAGGCCAGCCCCCAGGGAAATGGGATGAGAGGCCAGGGAAGGTCTAGGTTATTTGGGGTTAAATACCTACAGGGGAAAGCGGAGTCTGGGGAGGCTGGGGGGAGGGGGAAGGGTACAGAGACGAGACCAGGAGGGCAGATAGCAGACGGAAGGGCGGGCTGGGGGCGAAGTGATCGAGGAGGTTCCTTTCAGCTGGAAAAATCTCTGTCTCCAAGGGATGCGGGAGCGAGGAGGAAAACTGAGTGCTAGAGAGGACCTCCAACCAACCGGAGGCAAGTCTCCCCATCTTAGGTCTCAGGACCGTGGTCTGCCCGTTGAAACACCTGTCAAGAGCCCATCTTTGGCGAAGATGCAGGGCTCAGGCTGGCGAGCATGGGCACCAGAGATCACCCATCAGGGGAAGGACAAAAAGTGAGGCTCAGGCCTGGCAGTGAAGAAATCTCAGCTGAGCCAAGATTTGCTGTGTGATCTTAGGCAAGTCTCTTTCCCTCTCTGTGCTGAAATGCACTCTTTTATAGCCCAGAGTGTGACAGGAGGGCCAGCACTGGCATTTGAACCTGATCAGTTCCTTTTACCCTCAGAGGATAGGTTTCTTGCCAGGTAGGACATTCCAGGATTTCTTGGTCTGGTGTGCTCTGGGACAGGATTTCCTGGCGGTTAAAAATAGAAATACAGAGAAAGAAACACACACACACACACACACACACACTCACTCACTCACTTACTAGGTGCCAGGGAATATTGTAAGAGCTTTTTATAAATAGTAACTCACTTAATTTTCACAACAGCTCTGCAAGGTGAGTACTAATGTCTCCATTTTACAGATGAGGAAACTGAGGCACAGAGAGATGAACAGACAGACTCAAGCACCAAACCGGCTTTAAAATGAAAGACACTTGCTCAGCCCCCTTTTTGGTTCCTTTCTCTAGATGGGTGACCCCGCCTCCCTCACCCCCTTTTGGGGCTTTGGGGCTTCATTCTCTCTCATGGCTTTCACACACCGGGCTGGGGCTGGGTGAGGGCTCCCCTGCCGGAGCCAGCTGGCCTCCTTGAGGTGCCCTTCACCTCCCTGTACTCCCTCCACTCCCTCCCCTCCTTTCTCAGGGAGCTGAGCCAGGCTCAGGTTTCTCCATTTCCAGGCTAAGCCTCCTGCCTTGGGCTGGGCTCACTGAGGAGATCTTGCTGACCTTGCACTTTCCATCCACCCTGGGGCTCTGGGCTCTGAATGGACATATGAAGAGTACCGCATGGACTGACGAAAGGCTGGCCTCTTGCCCTTGGCCCCTTGTTTGAGAGAAAGCACCCCCAGTGCCACTGAGCAGGCCTGACTAGGCCCCTACGGGTCTCTCTGAGCAGATCTGGGGCAGAAGCATTGCTGAGGGCTCTTGGAAGAATCAAGGCTGAGGGATAGGTAAAGTGTCCTTCTGGTTGTATGTGCAAACTGCCTCTCAGAATCATAATGCAGTACTAATTCTGCCTAGCATCGGCCTCATTTCCTCTTCAAGCTCTGTCTTTAGGAATCATAACATTGCATTGTGTTACAGCTGGAGAGGCTCTTAGAAATCACCAGCACCAAGACCTTTTGGTTCTAGATGGGAAGCCTGAAGCCCAGAGAGAGCAAGGATGTACTCAAAGTTGCACAGCAAGACGGCCAGGGAAGCAAAGTGTAACCTACGGTTCCTGAATCTTCCAGGTGACTGCCTTTTCCAGCTCAGCTCCCTGCCAGGCCTCTGGGGTCAGCTGTGTGCTACCCTCTTTGGGGTGGCCCTGCTTGGGTCCCCACCCCTCACCATGCACCTGATGCCCTCATACACACATGCACCCTGCCCTAGAGAGGCAGGCACTTGGGAGTGAAGTGGGAGGCACCCAGAAGCCCAGACGAAAGGCAGAGACCAGGCTGGCAGAGACTAAAACTGTGCCACTGGGCTGGGAGGGGGCATTTGGAGGCATGAGCCTGCCCTGGTATTTTCCTGCCCTTAGGTCTCATGCCGACCCGTGTGAGCTCCCCTTGAAAAAAATACAGACTGAGGGGAAACCTCCGGGCTCACTGTTTTGGTCTCTGCCGATGCTTGAAGGTCTTGGAGGTCTCCAGCAAAGTCACTGACCCAGCCCCTGGGTTCTCCGTCACACCTATCTCCTTTAGGAGCCCGGAGTCCAATCTGGTGCCCCCTCCCATCTGATTTTCCAGACCGCCAGGGCTACCCCGGCGAGCTGAGCACTGTGGCCACAAGGGGGCACTAGCGCTCCATGGCTACGGTGGGCTCCTAGGCATGTTTCCTCCGGGCTTGGGGTGGGGGCAGCAGGAGTTTGTGTTGGGCTCCCCCACTCCTGGCACCCTCCCATTTCCTCTTGGAAGTCTCCCTAATCCTCTTATGCTGAGGGTCACATCCCCGGGACCAGCGACGAGGTGTTTCATTTCAATTGGCCCCCACTGTCCCTGGGGGAGCTCCATGAAACGTGGGGAGGGAAGACCCCTTGGCCACAGCCCTCTTCTCTGTCCCTCCGCAGGCCCAGCTTCCTTGCTGCTCTCTTCGGCTTTCCTCTTTTTTGGGGTGTCTCTCCTACCTGCTCACCCTCCATTCCTTTCCTGGCCTCACTTCTTGCTTCTCATAGCCCTTGCTCCAAATCTCCTCTTCTGGAGTCTGTCTTTTCCTTTCTCCCTTATCAACTTTCACTCCCTCCTTCTCCTCTCCCCTGGCCCTCTTCCTCTCTCTTCCCTTCTTCCCTGGCCTCCCCTCTTCCTTCTCCTCTTTCTCTCCCCTCCCTTTTGCCCTTGCTCCCCAGTGCCCACAGGCTGGGCCAGTGGAGTGGGCCTCGGCCCCTGCCCTGGCCTTCACAGGCTGAGACAGGGAGTCAGGTAGGGGATGTCAGTCGCCGCTGGAATCTGGGAGTGGAGGAGGCTCTGGGTCAGAAACTCTTTTCAGTTCACTTAGCAAATGCAGCCTCTGGGAGTGGGGCTGGGGGTGAGGGGTGGAGATTTAGAATCCAGAGACTGGGGCCTGGTCTCAGCTCTGGCCTTGACTGGCTGTGTGGCCTTTCCCATTTGCTCCCTGGGCTTCATTTTGCCCCCGAAGACAATGCGCGCTAGATCTCTGAGGACTCTCCCAGCTTGAATTTTATTTGTATTTATTTTTTTAGCAGTGGCTCTCAACCCCAGGGGGCCTTGAGCACTATTTCTTCCAGATCCGCCTTCCCAGATTTGTCCTCATCATTCCCCTTTAGAACGCTAGGGACCATTGGTGTGACAGACAGGGCCAGGCCAGTGTCTGTGTGCTGCACTGGGAGAAGGCTGCGGTTGGATGTGGGCCATAATGTCAGCGTGCTGAGGAATCTGTCTGGCGTATTTACTCACTGACTTTGGGGGCCCCGGGTAGCTCTTGGGGCAGATAACTGGAGAAAGTCAGTGCTGGAATAAGCCTGGAGGGGAGAGGTAAGTCAAACATCAATGATGGACCCCACAGAGAGCCCACTCCCTCCCGATCTCTACCCCTGAGATACAACCCAAGGCCCATGGCCTGCCTTCTATGTCTCAGCTTTCAGAAGAATACAACCCCTGCCTATGTCATAAATAAAGAAGCCAAGGTCCAAAGAGGGGCAAAGACTTGCCCAGGTACATGCAGGAAGGTGGTAGCAAGGTGAGGCTGGGCCCCAAGGCTCCCGCCTCCCAGACGTGGGCATTCAGGGGCTCTGAAGATGTGGGCAGGACCATGCATTGGGTAGCTGAAGTGAAGGGAGAGATGCATGTCCTCACCCACATGCATGGCAAAGCTGGGGCCGGGGTTTGAGGCGGGTGTGGGTAGGGATGGTTGACTGCTCTCACCTCTTGTGATGGGCACACACTAATCCCAGGAGTAAGGCAGACATGGGGCTGCTGGCGGTCCCCACCACAGCTGGAGGGTAGCACCCCCACCTGACAGTGTGATTTATCACATTCTCCCTTTCTCCCCTCAGCCCCCACCTTCTTGCAGACCCCAGAGAGGGCCCAGCCTGACTTAGAGGCGATTCACCTGTTTTTGATTTGAGACTCAGGTGGACTTTTCTTTCTTCTCATCAAAGAAGTGGTGAGGGGAAGGCAGGGCCCCATCCATCACCCCAGCCTCTCAGCAGCCTTGGGGAGGGGGAGTAGAGGGGGAAGGAAAAGGCCCAGGGATCTTGCAGTCTCTTTAATTCCCAATGGGAGCCTCCCAGACAGCCAGGCAGGCCATCACTGGCCCAGACATTCAGATGCTCGGGAGAGACCACCTAGAGGTTCCTCTGTTGGTACTCTGGATCTCTGGAGGTCCTGTGGTCAAGTTTTCTTTTCCATCTCCTGCTTCCTGGGTGATGAGGGTGGTGTCTGGAAGGGGTTTGGGCCCCAAACAAAAGAAGAACAAAGATTTAGCACCCAGGGAAAGAGGGAGAGGGAGAGGGGAGAGACTTCACTTGGTTCTTACACCTACTCTGTGCCCAGCGCTGTTCAACATGTGATCCATGCCATTTGACCCTCCCCGTGCTCTCCCATCCTCCAGATAAGGAAACTAACGCTCAGAGAAGCAACGTGATAGATCCAAGGTCAAATCACAAGGGGGTCAGTAATGGGGGCCAGATTCCAGGTAAGGGCTGTTTGGCTCCACAGAGAAGGCAGAGGAGGGAGGTAAGGTGTCTGGATGCTGGCCCAGACATGAAAGAGATGAGTTGTAGCACCAGCGTCAACCTCACCCCCAGTTCGTGTGTGCTTGCAGCTCGGGGCCACTGCTAACTCACATAGAGTCTTTGTGCAATTAGAAAAAGGCACCCCTTCGCCATGATGTGCGATCCTCTTCCTCCTTCTCCCCTTCCCCTTGAATGTTATCATCGCTGTCATCACTGCCATCTTCCCCGGCATCCTCATGATACTACAATTACCAATAACAAGGGCTCCATTGCAGCTCAATCTGTTTGGAATTCTTTCCCTGAAGCAACCCATTTTCTCCCTGCTGGACTCTTTCCTCCTCATTACACCCTTCTGGGTTTCCAGCTCACAGAAGCCCATTCCCTAGGGAAATGTGTGTGTGTGTGTGTGTGTGTGTGTGTGTGTGTGTGTGTGGCCTGGCCAGCCAGGCCATGGCCCCTGGGTGGCCTGGAGAGACCTGTAAGAGATAGGGGAGCAGGGACGCTGCATGGGCTCAGGTATGCTGGCTTAACTGTTGTGTGGCCTTGGGAAAGCTGTTCATCTCTCTGGATCCAACAGCCCGTCTTCGATCTCAAAGGGCAGGGTGTAGGGTGGACAGTATCTGTGGTCATTTCCAGCCTGACCTATTGGGGTGCTGGAATCTCAGAGTCCTAGTCCCCTCCGTGTACCAAGCACTGAGAATAAAGCACCCCGTGGGTCCTGCTCTGGGGCTTCCAGGCACGCTAGGGTGGGTGGGGGGCATGGAAAGCAAGTCCTGACTTTGCTGCTTCCGAAGTATATGACCTGGGAAAAATTACTTCACATCTCTGAGTTGCAGTTTCTGCAACTGAGCGATGAAGATGATTGTACCTCCAAGGAAAGGCCGCCGTCCCGAGTCACTAATATAATACACGGGACTGTGAGCTGAACAGCGATAGGTTTTCTTCATTCATTCAACCAACGTTCCTTGAGTATGTCTTAAGGGAGGGCACAGGGTAGTGTAGGAAGAGCATAGGCTCTGAAACCAGACTGCCTGGGTTCAAAACACGGTTCTGCCTTTTATTATCTGTGTGACTCTGGTCAAGTGACTTCCCCTCTCTGTGCTCTAGTTACCCTATCTCTAAAATGAGGCACCTACTTTATAGAGCTGTTGGAGGAATTACGGGAGTTACTCTGTAAAGTATTTACCACCTGGCACACTGTGGGGGCTCATTAAGCGTCAGGACACCATTCTAAATCCTGGGGTGCAGCGGCCATAATATAGACAAGGTCCCCGCCTGCATGGAACAGTCAGTAAATGTCAGTTCCTTTCTCTCTTCCTATTGTTCTCCCCTGTGAGGGGGATAAAGAAGTGTCTTGGGCAGCGCAAGCTAAGAACCATCCTTTGCTTCTTCCCCTCCAAGAACCAGCCAGCAAATATTACACAAATATTCACACACGCAGTGAAGCTCCATTGAGAACTTTGTGCAGCTCTGTTAGATTCTGAGGCTGTAGAGATGAATATGACTCAGCAGCGCTCATTCACTGCAAGTGCTCCGTCTATGAGAGTGGGGGGGAGGGAGGGAGAGTGCGCGGCGGTGGTTTTTCTGAGGGCCATGAGGGAAGGCTTTTTAGAGCAGGTAGTGTGTGTTCCTGAGAACATTCCAGACAGAAGGGAGAGCGCAAGCAAGAGCATGGAGGTGCTGAGAGAATGACCGCTAGTCCAGTGTGGCTGGGGCATCAGTGGGTAGGGGGGTAGGCTTTGTGCCTTCTAAAGCACTATTTATAAGACATGTCCCCTTAGCCTGGGGCTCTGCTTGGCGCTCTCCACGCTCTCCACGCTCTCCACGTGTCCTCTCACCACAGGGGCTGGGATACCTACCTGCATTTCATGCAGGAGGAAACAGTCTCTGAGTGCTGAAGGGACATGCTCAGGGCCACCCACCTAGCAAATGCAGAAGTGCTGTAGGCCCCCAAGTCTGTCCATGTCTCTCAACACTTCTCTGCTGGCTGTATACAGCAAATCAGCCTGATACCGATTTGCTCCAACTAGCTCTGTGTGTGTTGGGGGGCGGAGTGGGGTAGGTGCTGAGGAGCGGGATGCTTGAGGGTTGAGGGCACACCGCAATAAGCCCATGCCTCCCTGGCCTGTTGCGGGGATACCTGGGCAGAAGGAAGTAGCAAGGCCTACTTTATCTTGCCTCTCCTCACCCGGGAACTCACCATAAGGAAGGCTGAGCTTCTCTCACCAGCCACTCCCCCCTCACACACACCCCGCAGGCCCGCACACACGCACGCGTGCACACACACACACACACACACACACACACACGACCATCCTCCCCTGCTCCTAAAAATATCAAACCCGTGGAGCTGCAAGGGAAATGAATGTTTGGCAGCAGAGCAAGTGGCCTAGGAGTGGTGTCAGGCTCCGTAAATATTTACCCGCTGGATTAGAGCAGAAGTTGGAAACATTAGGCAGCTGAAAATGACTGTTTTAATAGCATGGCTGATAAATCCAAACTTGGGGGGTTTGTTTGGAAGTCTCAGCTTCTGGGAATCTCAGCACGTAAACTATGGGCCTGGGGTGGCCAGGACCAGAACAGAGGGGTGCGAGTGTGTGCTGGTGGGTGGGTCTGCCCGGAGGAGAGGGCAGCGAGGCCAGAGAAGGCCCTGCACCTTAGGCTACAGCCATCTGGAAGGTGCAGCATTAATTCATCTCCTCATTCGTTCATCCATTCATTAGACTCAGAGGAATGACAAGCAAACATTTATTGGATACTAACCATGTGCCAAGAGGGAGGGGAGGCTTGGCCTTTCAGTCCCACATTTAATGTTTACTGTAACCCTGAGTGGTAGTAAGTACTATTTTCATCCTATAAAAGCTAAGGAAAAGCAAGTCTCAGAGTGGGAAGGTGCCTTGCCCAACGAAACCAGCTAGGAAAAACCAGAACAGGGCTTTAGGCCCAGGTGTCTCTGACTCCAAAACCATGTTCTTTTTACCACGTGGGATGTGAAGTAGACACTCAGTACATTCCTAAGAAACTGAGGGGCTGGGAAATACAAAAATGAATCTGACATAGCTTCTCCCGCAGAGGGCTCCCAGTCTAGAAGGGATCTAAGATGTATATCCAGACTATTACAGTTCCAGGGAGAAAGTGGTTCATGCCTTAAAAGAGGGACAGATTAAGTGCTGTTGGGGTTCTGAGGAAGTTTCTTTCAGCTTAGGGGGCAGAGAGGAGGGAAGTGTCATGGTGAGGAGGACCAGGACAGCTCCCATAGGAAGCTGGCGGTCAAGCTGGGCCTTCACTGGTGGGTAGGATTTGCATAACTGAAAGTAAGAAGAGTGGGTGTTCCAGGCAGTGGGAGCAGCATGAGTGAAGGCATGGAGGAGGAATATTGAGTTTGGTTGAACCAGAGAGTATATAAAGACAAGGAGTGGGAAATAAGTTCCAGAAGGTAGATGGGAGGACTTTGTGCCTCCAAACTGTAACCCTTCGGAGGTGAAGGAAACAACGGTCCCAGCTCTCAGACCACAGCTGGACTCTTCACTTTAACCTTCTGCCTTTAGGAAAAAGCAAAGAGAACAGTTTCCCTGTAACAATCTCAGTTCAACTCATCCCCTGGTGAGGCAAAGCCCTTGAGCGTCACCCCACTCCGGTGCATGAGCAGTTTCATTCCCCTTCCACACAGCTTGCCTTGTGGCCTCTTCCAGCTTAAGCCAGCCCCCCATTCCATCCTGAGGCCAAGAGTCTGGCACCCCATGGCTAGGGGTGATGACTGGGTGGCCCTGAGAGGGCCACAAACTCAGTTGGTGACAGGAGAGTAAAGCTGGTTCAGGCGTGTGGGCACTCCGGGATCTGAGGAGAAAGGAGCACCGTGGGAAGGGCGTGATGGGCAGCTGGGTCCCCTGAACACGGGGGTGGGGAAAGGAGACAGGGGCGGGTGGGGAGAAGAAAGCACGGTTTTGGTGACTGATAGGTCTGGATACAAATCCTGCTTCTGACGTGTGACCTTGGGAAAGTCACTTTACTTTTCTGAACCTCGGTTTCTGTCACACGGAAACCACATTTGTTACCTAGGGGTAGTGACACCTACATGGAGCCATTACATGAGATTTCAATGAGATGATGCAGGGAAAGCACCCAGCATGCTGCTTGACACATTGGAAGCACTCAGCGAATGTCAACCACATCGTCACAAATAAATGAATGCTTGGTGTGCCTCAACAAGGAAGGATTTGATATATAAAGGAAAACTTCCAGAGAGCAGAGTTAATTTCTGAAATGCCATCCCTTGAGGGCTTAGAATGGGGAGCTGCTGCCCCGCTAAGACAAGAGAAGGATCCCAAGAGCCTGCAGGTTTCCTCGTCCTGTCTAAACTGTCAATTTCACAATTCAGTGGGGAAAAAAAATCGATTTTAGGGTTGGGGAATTGGGGTGTCAGGACTTCTAATTTCTGCCACAGGGTCCCAAGTTCAGGCCCAGCCTGTGTTCTCACTCCACTCTTCCTCCTCTACCCTTTCCCAGGTCCTTCCTGGGGCTGTCCTGCCAAATGGGAATAAACAGGCCTGCACTACATTCTGTGGGGTGGGAGAGACTGAGGGAATGTCAACAAAGAGGAAGTGACAGGCAGGGCTGTGTGCAGGGAGCAGGGGGAGGGGGCCCCAGCCAGCCCAGGGAAAGGTGTGACTGAAATGGAAGAAGCTGTTCCTTGGGGCTCTGTCCTCCGCAGTCCCCAGCAAGAACAGGGGAGGGAGGGGAAGCGGGCCCAGAGGGGCTTGAGGCCATCCCCAAATTTGGTAATTTGGCCTCTCTGTGTGGTTTTCCTGCTCCAGAAAATGTTAATTTATTACAATTTGAAAAATGATTGAACCAGGGCTGGGGACTCAGCAGCTGGTGCAAGGGAGAGAGAAATCTCTTTTTGTTCTGCAGGGAATTGGGCTGCAGCCCCCACCCCCACCCTGCTCCCTTGCTGGGCCATCCTTCTCCCAGAGTGTCGAATGTCGAATGTCGAAAAGGCTCCTCCCAGGAGCGGCATGCCTTCCTCAGGGGCTGAACTGGCCGGCATTTATCAAAAGCCTGGAAGCTTCTGAGGGAAAGAGGTGTGCAGGGAGGTATGTGAGCCAGCCTGGCTGGGGGTGGGGCTCCGATGATTCTCAGCAGCCTCTGGGGTCACTGTGGGGGCTGCAGCTGAGTGCCTGAGCTAGGAAGGGAGATGTGGAGTGGGGCTGATGTTTGTCAGCAGTGGGGAAGCCTCCTGTCCTCTTCCTGGGTCCTATCAAGCTATGTCCCACCTGCCTGGCTGTCCCCCTCACCTCTATTGTTCAGCCAGACAAAAGATGATTATGGAAAAACAGCATGCACCAAGCAGGCAGGCTTGGCAAATCAACAAATTTTGAAATCTGCTGCTGCTGCCAGGCTGGGCCCGACTGGGCCCAGGACCCTGGTTCTCATTCCGCACCCAGCCAGCAGCATGGAGCACCATCCGCCGTGCCTCCTGGGGACAGTTCCATTTCCGGTCTCCAGGGGCATGGACTTGCATTCTGGGGTGCGTCTGCCCCACATAGGATTGCTCCAGCATGGCCGCCTCCTCCCAGCCATCATGGCCATCCTCGCCACACCTGCTGCTCCCCACCTTCCTTTACTCCTTCACTCATTAGCAAGCTCTGTTGATGCCCACTATGTGCAGGCCACTGGGGGAGGTACTCGGACACCAAGGTAAGTGAGGCACAGGCCCTGCCCCAAAGGAGGTGGGTTCTAGAAGGGGAAACAGATATATACGGAGAGAAGAGGGAACAGTGCCTTCAGAGGGGTATGGACAACTCAGAGCACTACCTTCGTCACCCTCTCACTCCCTGTTTTCATCTGCATCAGCCTCCCATCTACCTCCTTCACCTTCCCCTCCACCTCCACCTCTCCCCCAGCACCACTTCTCCTGTCTCCCCTCCTCTTCCTCTTCCTATCTCCTTATGCTGCACCCACCAGCATCAACCCCAGCACCATAATCCTCATCATTGTCACACCCATCAGCACTATTTTCAATTCCTCATCCCTGCAAATCTACTCCCTGCCCTCTGGGAATTTATAGCCTGAAAACTGACAAGCCAACAGGGCACCGTTATTAAGACACAAAAATAAAAGCCCTCGCAAGAAAGTGTAGGAAAGTATTTACACCATAGTCTTCAGTTCAAACAACCGATTGTGGGCTCATGGAATCTCTCACATCTGGTTGGAGCTTTGCAACAAGATTCACATTGGTCTCTGGCCTACAAAAATGTACTTCATCCTGACTCTCTTCCCAGTGGGTCAGCATTAGCCCTTCTGGAGGCTGGGAGCCAGTAAGCCAAAGAAATCCAGCCTGGGGACTAAGAGTGGTGTCTGTTTGCATTTCAGCTGGAACCTGCCAGCAGCTAACCAGTTTGGAATTCTCAGCATTCCTGCTGGGCCTGGGCTCAGCTCAGGTACCATCCATCCTGGCCTGGCGCACAGGAGACAAGAGGGCTCAGGAGCTCCAGAGCTCCAGGCCAAGCTCCCCTTTGCTAAATCACAGTGCCTCACTGGGGTTTCCGGAGGAGAATGGCAGGTGTCCAGGAAAGTCAGGGTTAAGGTTGGAAGTTTTTCAGCACCAAGAAGGAGAGGCTGCCTCGGGGCCAGCCGTGGCTGTGCGGTCAGGTGAGAACTGAACGAAGATTTTTAAGTACACATGCGGTCACCTCCACCTCTGTATGGTACTTTGCAGTTCATAAAGTACTCTGTGCCTCTCATCTCTTAGGAGCCTCGCTGGCCACCATTTGAGGTAGGGAGCATGGGCAAGGACTCCTAGTTTCCACTTTACAGATGAGCAAACTGAAGCCCAGAGAGGGCACAACAAGCGATTGTGGTGGAGTGTCAGGCTCCCCCTGCAAGCCCAAGGCTGCCTTCCTTGGAGGCAGAAATTCCTAGACAAGTAAGGAGAGGCTTGACTGTGACGCTGTCCAGGACTTCCGTGTGCCACTGAGAAGGGTGGAAAGTGGGATGGCCTTGCTGGCCTCTCCCAAGTCTCCCAGTGTGTTGTGAAGAACATCTGCAGAATTCAGCCAGGCTCTCAGTTTGTTCTCTTTTTGCTAGGGAGGAGGGGTTGTGAGGAGAGGGTTCTCACTAACCAAGTGGCTGAGGGAGGACCCTTCCGTCACTGGCACCAGGATGCTCCCACGCCTAAGGCAGAGCCCTCCCAGCTGAAGAACCTCTCCTTGCCCTGGGCCGGGTGGGCCAGGCGTGTTCCTATTACCCCACCCTTCCTCTTTTGAGTCTCCAGGTCTGCTTGGGCTCTCCTGCTTGGATGCCTTCCCCGCTGCCCTGTGCCAGCTCGCTTCTTGTTACTCCTGTTGAACCTGAGAGTGCCCGCTCCATACCTCCCACAAGGAGCTAATGCTCCAACCCAGTGGTTTTCCAAGTAGGTTTACAGACAGGCAACGTCAGCAGCCCCTGAGACCTTATTAGCCATGCAAACTCTAGGCTCAGCCCCATACCTTCTGAATCTGAGACACTGGGGTAGGACCTAGCAATCTGTGCTTTAACAAGCTCTGCTGGTAATTTTGCTGTATGCTAGAGTTTCAGATTCAGTAGTGTTAATGGGGCAATGGACTTAAGCCAACTGGGATTCAAATGTGTAACCCAGGTCAGATCAGTACACCTCCTTAATCCTCAGTTTCCTCATCTGCAAAATGGGGATCACAATGCCTATCTCCCTGAAAATCACGTTGATTTTGATTCAATATAAGGAAAGGAAGAGTTGGTGGACAATTAGAACTGAAGCTCCTGGTCCCAGAGTTACTCAAGGGGAGGCCAGGTGAGTACACTATACAGTAAGTGTATGGTGCGTTTAGCTGGGAATCCTGTATGGACTGGGTTTCTGGTTGGAACTCAGAGTGTCCGCTGTATGTCCACTTCCTTGGGGACCCCTGCCAACTCTATCATGTGTCACATATTTCAACCCTCTGTGGTTTGGACTGGCTGTTTCTTCCACCTGGAATTACTTACCTTAAGGGCCTATGCAAATCATTCTTTCCCCGGGAAGCTTTCTGAATCAGTTAGGAATTGCATTCAATTGTAGGAACTGAAATCTCCCCAAAGTCTAGCTTAAACACATGAGAGTTTATAGTTTCACATGCGAGAATCCTGAAGGTAGGCAGTTCAAGGATGGCACAGTGACACCACGAAGTCATCAAGGGCCTCAGCTCCTTCTGGATTTCTGCAGTAACATCCTACCGCCAGCTTCTCAAGGTCCCATGAGGGATCAAGATGGCTGCCAGAGCTTCAGTCATCACATCACCATTTTAACAGAAAAGGGCCAGGGCACATCCTAGCTGAGTTTGCTTTCTTTTAAATAGTTTCTTCAGAAGTCCCACATGAGGTTTCGTTTCATATTTAATTGGTTAGAATTTAGTCGCATGTTATGTTAGAGGCTACAAAGTATAGTCTTTCGGCTAGGCATTGCCATCATCGATAAAATTGAGGCTTTGTCACTAGGGGAGAGGGAGAGAGTGGATACAAGGTGGTAATTCCCAGAGCAGTCTCTGTAACAGCTTCCCTTCTCCTCCCAGAAGTGTGGCTTATCAGCTGCATGCCTCCAGCCTGCGTTCCCTCCTCCCTTCCAGCATTTCTCACTCTGCAGTGCAATCTAGCACCTAGCTTCCGCACGCCTACGAGGTAGGAAGGGGTCGTTCAGCTGCTTCACTCTGCCCAGTCCAAAAGAAAGCATCGCACGGCAGTGCCAGTGAGCAAGCAGGAACACGAGGGCGCCGAGCCTCTCCCGAGAGTGTTGGCTTTAGAGTCAGCCTTGAAGTCAAGCTGTAGCACTCCTAGGCAGAAACTCTGTGACCTCGGCCATTAGCAACAACGACCTTTGAGCCCTTGCTATGCATCAGCCAGGTTGTTTACGTATATTATCTCATTTATTCCCCAGCGAGGTCTGTATTGTTATTATCTCCATTGTGGGGTTGAACCAACTGGGGGTGAAATAACTCATCCAAGGTCTCCCAGCTAATAAGCGGTGGAGCCATGCTTCAAATCAGGCCCTTACCCACTGTATTGCGTAGTACTGGCATAGTTGGAGCCTCGCCATGCCTCAGGCTCCTCCTCAGTGAAGCTGGGTAGGAATCATTCCTGCTTCATATGGTTGTCTCAGGGATTTAGTGCCATCACACATGTGAACATGCTTTCCATGTGGCCTGGCATAATAAATGCTTTTTCTTTTCTCCTTCTCCTTCTGCAAAGGGCCCAGTGCTGGTCAGCCTGCATTTCCTGTGGGCATCAGAGTTGCTATCTTCCTGTTGAAGTCCTCTGAGCACAAGGACCTACCCATCCCTGAACTGGGACGGAGCTATTGTCACAGACACCGTGGTGGAGGGATGGGGGCACCCCCAGCTCTGAGAAGTGGTGGGCCTGATGTTTCATTTTAGGATAGAGGCAGAGAGGGACTGTGGCCTGTCCCAGGTCACACGGTGGGTCAGAGGCAGGGCAGGGGTATGAAGTGGAAGTGAGCAGTGCTCTGGACAGATCTCTTCCCCTCTCAGGGCCATCCATTTCTTGAAAGCCTCAGATTGTCTGGTCTCAAAGGAACCCTCAGCTGGGACTTCTCCACCTGACTCGAGCTTTACATTTCCCTTACCTCTGCTCTGCCGCTCTGCTATCATGCTAACCATGCTGTCATGGGATCGCTCCTCCCACTGGACTGGGGGGGCAGGGACTGTCGCATGGAGTTTTGCATTCATGGGTCCCAGCTGTGGGCTGCTTCCACAGCAGGTGCTTAGCATACATTTGATGACAGAATGAAGAAAGAACAAATGAGTAAGTGACTGTGTGCATCCCTTCTCTTCACCTGGGCCCTAGGGGCTCTGTGGGTGGGAAGAGCCCAGGACTGGCACACCAGAAAAGTGCTTTTCCCTGGAGCCACAAGAAAAGTGAAGAGAGAAAGCGACCTTACAGGAAAGCCAATTCCCCATGGCATTAATAGTCCCAGTTTTGCTGCAGGAGGGAGGCGAGTGGCAAAACAGGTGTGTGAGCAGATAATACAATCTTCTTCCCCAACACCCACATCGGTGAGCCAGAGAGCAGGCAGCTGGAAGATTAAAGCCCTGGCGTCTCCTAACAGTGCCAATCAATATTTATTATAACAAGAGGCAAAGATTGCTAGCAGCAAGAGACAGAGAATATATATATATATATATATAACTTATTATTCCTACTTATTCCATAACTTATTATTCCTACTTAGATGCAAGGGAAGAAAAATAACAACAACAAGAAGAAGAGTGACAATAATAATACAAGGCGGCCTTGGAAAAGGAGCTTTGTTGATTTCTCGTGCTGAGAATATAGCTCTTTCAGTGAGAGCCTCACTTAAGTCTCCAAGTGTCCACCCCGCTGAGGTTTTGATGTTCCACTTTCATCAAGAATATTGAGCATGAAATGCCAACATTATGCGGGCTGTCTGGCGACAGCTGATGAAGAGATAGAGTGTGGAGCGGAAGAGTGCCAGGGACGCCTGCCTCCACTGCCCAGGGACAAAGCACTGGCTTAATTGGGCCCCTGGGAACGGTGACAACCCAAGAGAGCAAGGCAGGGTGCCTCTGGGCCCTCTGCCACCCATCACCATTCGAGGCCTGACTTGGAAGCCAGGTTGAGGGGGTTGAAGGAGGCTGAAGGTGCCTCACTCCTGAGGCAGTGGAGGGTCTGGTGTCTTCGTGCCACTGACCCTTGGAAGGAGGGCTGGACCAGTGCATACCAAGGCTCTTGAGATCAGTGGATGAGGAGATAAGGGATTTGGCTTCTAGATGCAAATTCTGAGCTCCAAAGAACTGGCTCACAGAGCTTCCTGCACTGGCAATGGGAATCCTTCTACTTGGCCAGTACTGCTGCCTTAGGACCAAACTTAAGGCTTTTCTTGAGGTCCTGGACCTCGGCTTCCCATGCCACAAAGGTTCGCAGTGGCCTCAGAAGTCACTGAATCCATCTCCCAGCTTCAGACCCCACTCTATCAGCCAGTCCCAGACTCGGGAGAATTCAAGAGGCACTCTTGTCTTAAAGACATCTCAGAGCGCCCTTGGGGGTTGGCAACATGGACATCCCCTGGCAGCTTGCTGGAAACGCAGAATGTCAGGTCCTGCCCAGGCTTACTGGCTTGCGAAAAAAAGATTCCTTGTAACCTGCCTTCACGTGAACGTTTGGGAAGCTCTGCTCTGGATGAAAAGTTTTCAGCCTCAGCTGCACATTAGAATCACCAGGGAGCTGTTTAGAAACGTGGATGCCCAGGCCACACCCCCAAACTGATAACATGCACGTTTCTGGGGTTGAAGCCTGAGCACAGGTGTTTCAAAACAGCTCCTGGAGTATTCTGATGTGCAGCCAAGGCCAAGTGCCTGGGGCCAGATAGCTACCTATGGGCACCTCACAGGTAGGCTTTCCAGGGGACTAACCGCAGGCCTTCCTTTGGGACTCCAGCCCATAGGCTCTCCCTCAGTTGGGAGAGAGAGGCAGTGGCAGCATGCCCTTCTCACCTAGAACCCTCTGGGGCCTACAGGCACCTCCTGTGCCCTGGCTGCCATTCCTCCCGTGGACTCATTTCTGTAACAAGTCTCAGCAGACTTTGCAGAGAGGCAGGAGAACTGGGAAGCCTCACAGCCCCAGAGCTCACCTCAGTCCTCATGTCCAAGAGCCCTCACTCTTGGGGGCTCTCCTGCATAGCAGCACAGCAGACCAAGTGCTTTTCACTGTGATGCCTCCTTCGGGGCCTCCCCACTGGGACCTCTGATGCCTTGAGCTGACGGGACCCAAGGTGGACCAATCACCTCCGCTATTTTCCCATCTCCAGAAAAGCTGCTCTGCTGTCTCTCAACTCAGTGTTGAGATAGTGCTGACTTAATTCTCCGTGTTCCTCAAGAAAATAATTAGAATCAAAGGGAAAAATATTGTAAGGAAGTAAATTCTTACATGATTTTCTTAAAGACTTGTCCTAAAAGTTATGGCTGCGTAACAGTAAAATGGTTTGCCACGTGAGGTAATGAGCTCTCTGGAACCGGAGGCAAGCAAGCATGGGCGTCTGAGAGGGAAACCAGAAAGAGCCCATTTTATCCAACGGGAGTGACTGTAGGGTAGTGGTACTGAAGCTCCTCACAGATCTCTAGCCCTGAGCACTTACAAGATCAGTTATCAAATAAGGGTGGCAGGAGTGACCTCATCCAAGAGCTTGTTCTAAGGAAGTGTGGAGGATCTTAAATTGTGAGCAAGTCTACAGAGAAGAAAAATGAAAGGCAATCTGTATTATAATCCTCAGACTGCCTAGGCTGTGTGACCTTGTGCAAGTGTATTTCCATCTCTGGGCATCAATCTAGGGGACTAAACTCAGGGGCTTGAGAGGTCCTCGCAGCCAGGGCGGCCATTTTGCATGCTCTAGTGGGCGCCATTTGCATAACTCTCTCTCTATTCTGTGCCTGTATGCTATATAATTCGCAAGGCCCAGTGCAAAATACAAATGCGGGGCCTCTTGATCAAAATTTAAGAATTTCACAGCAGGGACAGCAAAGCATTGCACCAAGTGTGGGAGCCCCGTGGACTGCACTGGTAGCACACTCAGGAAGCTGGTCCTGACCAGGTAAGAAGTGAAGGCTGAAAGGGTAGTGAGGCAGAGGTGGGGGCTTCTACCTTAGCATTTCCACTTTTGCTGCCCTGTTTCCCCGGAGCCTGGCAGCACTTACATGAAGCCCTTAACTAGTTAGGAAGGTGGGCAGAAAGCCCAGGGAAGCCAGGGGCCTGTTGACCCTGGAGGACTGAATTAGGAGGAAATCATTTGAGAGGTAATCAATATGCTCAATTGCAGTTCATTAACATCTAATGAGTCCTTCAACTGCTCAGCCTCCACTGGGGCCTAGCCAGCACCATCACCTCTCCCTACCCCTCCTGTTCCCCAGGGTCATTTATTCTCCTGGGGGCTGATTTCAGGTGTGAAGCAGCTATGCAGGACTAGGGAGGTGGTTTGAGGGAGCAGCAGCCAGCCACTGACAGAATGCTGCAGCTAGAAGGGCTGTCAGGTCCCTTCTCATCCAACCCCTTCAGGGTGAAGGTGAGGAAACCGCAGCCCAGAGATCAGGCAGGCTTGAAACGAAAAAACGGAAGAAATAGAACTGGAAGTGGGCGCCACTAACCCTTGCACTGGGGCTCTTTTCCCACTGTTTTGACAGCAGAACATCCAAGCTCGTATCTCAGCCCTGCAGTGTCCTGGCTGTGCCCCCTTTACTTCCCAGAACTTCGGCTTCGTTGTCTATCAATAACACCCATTCTGCCTATGGGACCAGCGTGTGGTGTAAGTGAGATCACAGATGTGAAGAACGCTTTGTAAATCACGAAACATTTACCAAGGGCCCGCTTTTGTGCCAGGCGCTGGGCTCCGTGCTGGGGGGCCAGGCTACGGATCAGACAGCCCCTGACCCCCAAGGGAGACTGATGTGTAGAGGGAGGTGTGGTTTGGTACAGCGAAGCTTCTTTGCAGGCCAGGGAGGAGCAGGTGGGGAAGTCTTTATGGAGGGGGTGAGTTTATAAGAGGCAGAGGATGTAAATTGGGTTTTCAGTGGGGGGAATGATGGAGTCGTATTTTTTAAAAGATTTTATTTATTTATCTGAGAGCAAGCAAGAGAGAGAGCGGGGTGAAGGGCAGAGGGAGAAGTAGACTCCCTGCTCAGCAGGGAGCCTGACGCAGGACTTGATCCCAGGACTCTGGGATCATGACCTGAGCCAAAGGCAGATGCTTAACCAACTGAGCCACCCAGGTGCCCCGACAGAGTCATATCTTTGACAACACTTTCATAGTGCTTGCTACATGTCAGAGCCTGCTTTAAGCACCTTGCAAATACTAACTCATTTAGTCCTTACAAGCTTTTGAAGGTTCCTAGGGAAACTAAAGCCCAGAGAGGTAAAGCAAATCACTCAGGTAGCTAAGCTAGTAAGTAGCAAAACTAGTATCTACACTCAGGTATAGCTCCCATTCTTTTATTTTTTTATTATGTTTTTACTCTTAATTGCAGTATAGTTAGCATACAGTGTTATATTAGTTGCAGGTGCACAATATAATGATTCAATAATTCTATACATTACTCAGTGCTCATCATGGTAAGTGTGCTCTTAATCCCCTTCACCTATGCCACCCACCCCCCACCTCTACTCCAGTAATCATCACTTTGTTCTCTAGCGTTAACAGTCTATTTCTTGGTTTGCACCCCTTTCTCTCTCTTATTTTTTCCCTTTTGTTCATTTGTTTTGTTTCTTAAATTCCACATATGAGTGAAATCACATGCTTTTATCTTTCTCTGATTGACTTATTTTGCTTAGCATTATGTTCGCTAGCTCTATCCATGTTATTGCAAATGGCAAGATTTCATTCTTTTTATGGCCGAATAATATTCCGTTATACTTACGTGCACGCACACACACACACACACACACACACACACACACACACACATCTTCTTTATCCATTCATCTACTGATTGTTACTTGGGCTGCTTCCATAATTTGGCTATGGTAAATAATGCTGCAATACACGTGGTGTGCATGGATCGCTTTGAATTAATGTTTTTGAATTTTGGGGGTAAATACACAGTAATATGATTCCTGGATCGTAGGGTAGTTCTATTTCTAACTTTCTGAGGAAACTCCATAGTGTTTTCCTCACTGGCTGCACCAGTTTGCATTCTCACCAGTAGTGCAAGAGGGTCCCTTTTTCTCCACATCCTCACCAACACTTGTTGTTTCTGGAGGTTTTTTTTTGTTTTAACCATTCTGACAGGTGTGAGGTGATTACTTCATTGTGGTTTTGATGTGCATTTCCCTGATGATGAGTGATGTTGAGCCTCTTTTTATGTGTCTGTTGGCCATCTGGATGTCTTCTTTAGAGAAATATTTGTTCATGTGTTCTGCCCATTTTTAATTGGATTATTTGGGTTTTGGGTGGTCAGTTGTATAAGTAAATTCTTCATATATTTTGGACACCAACCCTTCAACAGATATGTCATTTGCAAATATCTTCTCCCATTCCATAGGTTGCCTTTTAGTCTTGCTGATTGTTTCCTTCTCTGTACAGAAGCTTTTTATTTTGATGAAGTCCCAATAGTTTATTTTTGCTTTTATTTCTCTTGCCTCAGGAGACATATCTAGAAAGATGTTGCTAGCTGATGTCAGAGAAATTACTGCCTGCACTCTCTTCAAGGATTTTTATGGTTTTAGGCCCCACATTTAGGTCCTTAATCCATTTTGAATTTATTTTTGTGTATGGTGTAAGAACATGGTCCTGTTCATTCTTTTGCCTGTTGCTGTCCAGTTTTCCCAACATCATTTGTTGAAGAGACCGTCTTTTTCCCATTGCATATTCTTTCCTGCTTTGTCCAAGATCAATTAACCATATGATTATGGATTTATTTCTGGGTTTTCTATTCTGTTCTATTGATCTATGTGGTTATTTTTATGCCAGTACCATACTGTCCTGATCACTACGGCTTGGTAACATAACTTGAAGTCTGGAATTGTGATGCCTCTAGCTTTGCTTCTCTTTTTCAAGGTTGCTTTGACTATTCAGAGTCTTTCATGGTTCCATGCAAATTTTAGGATTGTTTGTTCTAGCTCTGTGAAAAATGCTGGTGGTATTTTGATAGGGATTGCATTAAATGTGAAGATTGCTTTGGGTAGTACAGGCATTTTAACAGCGTTTGTCCTTCCAATCCATGAGCATGGAAGGTCTTTCCATTTCTTTGGGTCATCTTCAATTTCTTTCATCAGTGTTTTATAGTTTTCAGAGTACAGGTCTTTCACTTCTTTGGCTAAGGTTATTCCTAGATATTTTGTTGTTTTTGGTGCAATTGTAAATGGGATTGTTATCTTAATTTCACTTTCTACTCTTCATTTTCGGTATATAGGAATGCAACAGATTTCTGTACATTGATTTAGTATCCTGCAACTTTTTAAAAATTTATTTTTATTTTTAAAAGACTTTATTTGAGAAAGAGGAAGAGTGAGTGAGAGAGAGAGAGAGCATGAACCGGGGCAGGGGGAGAGGGAGAATCAGACTCCCCTACTTAGCAGGGAGCCCAACGTGGGGCTTAATCCCAGGACCCTGGGATCATGACCTGAGCCTAAGGCAGATGCCCAAGGGACTGAGCCACCCAGGTGCCCCTAGTATCCCACAACTTTACTGAATTTGTGTATCAGTTCTAGTAGCTTTTTGGTGGAGTCTTCCATGTTTTCTATATAGAGTATCATGTCATCTGCAAAGAATGACAGTCTGACTTCTCCTTACCAATTTGGATGACTTATTTCTTTTTGTTGTCTAATTGTTTTGGCTATGACTTTCATACTGTGTTGAATAAAAGTGGTGAGAGTGGACATCCCTGTCTTGTTCCTGAACTTAGGGGGAAGTTCAGCTTTTCCCATTAAAGATGATGTTATTTGTGGGTTTTTCATAGATAGCCTTCATTATTTTGAGGTAAGTTCCCTCTAGATATACTTTGTTGAGGGTTTTTTTTTTAAATCACGAATGGATGTTGTACTTTGTCAAATGTCTTTTCTGCATCTATCAAAATGATTGTATGGTTTTTATCCTTTGTCTTCTTGACGTGACGTAGCACGTTGATTGATTTGAAAATATTGAACAACCCTAGCAACTTGGGAATAAATCCCACTTGATCATGGTGAGTGACCTTTTTTCATGTATTGTTGGATTTGATTTGCTAGTATTTTGTTGAGGATTTTTGCATATATGTTCATCAGAGATATTGGGTCTGTTGTTCTCTTTTTTGGTGGTATCTTTATCTGGTTTTGGTATCAGGGTAATGCTGACCTCATAGAATGAATTTTGAAGTTTTCCTTCCTCTTCTATTTTTTGTAATAGTTTGAGAAGAATAGGTATTAACTCTTCTTTAACTGATCGATTGAATTTGCCTGTGAGGACGTCTGGTCCTGGACTTAGAAACAGCTCACATTCCTAGTCACTGAGCTACATTGCCTCTGATCCAGTCTGACTGTTCCTGTGACAACAATAGTGTGCACAATTGTTTTGTGTGAACAGACCTGGGAGGCAGGGAGAGCAGCAAGGATCTGGGGGCAAGAGGCCAGGTTAGAGATGTTGAAGACCTGACCTTGGGCAGTGCCAGAGGGGAAAGAGGTGACAGATTGGCAGTTTGGAGGCAAGAATGGAGTTGGTGATATTTTAACTTGAGCTTCTGATCTGATAACCTTCCTTCTCTGCAGGCACATGTAGATGAAGTTGTATTAGTCAAAGGCCATATTTAGAGTTAAGCTTCACTCTAGCTTTCCACTCCAGTGAATCTGTGGCAATTATTATTTTCAACCTTTCTGGACACTTTTTCATCCTTCTTTATATAATAGATCCAGCCTGATAGGCCACAGCAGTGAGCATGTGACCCAAGCCAGCCAATCGGAGTCCTTCTCTGAGACCCTCCTAATCGGCGGTCTTGGGAGGAACTCTGTTTCCTCCTTGGTCGTGAAGCCATAAAGACGCAAGCACAGCTTCTGCCTTCCCTTGGCATGGTCCTGTGCCATCTGTGTCTAGAGCCAGGCCTCCTGCCCCACCTAGGGGCAGAAACCTGGGTGTCCTCCTTCAGGCCACCCTCGACCTCACGCACATACAATTTGTCACCACGTCCCTTAGATTCTACCTCCTTAATATTTATTGAACCCGCTGCCCCTTCTTTCTTTCCCCTTTGCCTCACAGGAGTACAGAACCTAGTCACTTGTCTTGGACGGCTGTAGGCAACTTCTAACTTCTTTCCCTTCTTCTAACTCCCTATAATACGTCCTCTGTTCAGTAGCTCAAGGTCTCTGGTAAGTCACATAGATCTGATCATAAGCAACATCTGGGATCCAGCATGTTAGGCTTCTCACATCCCAGGCCTTTGACATACTCTTCCTGGAATGGCAATGAATGGAGTAACCCTGCAAAATTCCGACTTCTTCCAACCCTGATTGAAACATGTCTGTCTCTTGAACTCCTCCGACTGGCAGTCCAGGACTTTTCCTCAGGGCTCCCATCTCTGTGATATTCACTGATAATATTTGGGTTATTCCCTTCCAGTCTAATTTGTTTGTTTAAGGTAATTAAGGTTGTATTGTGCTAGCTACAGTTTTGTGTTCCTCTTTCTCACTTCACTATCTTTCATCAGTCTCTCTTTACACCATCAGAAATGCTTTGTAAACCATAGTGTTGAATGGTTGCCTGACCATCTGGATAGCCTGGATATCCTACGCATTTAGGAGATCTCCAGGTTCTCCAGTTCTCCAGCCTTGTGCAATCACTCTGAGAAGCCAAATAGCTCTAGTCTGAGAGCCCATCTGGGTGTGGAGATGGAGCCTAGAGCCCCCTCTGAGTTCACAGTTCTTGTTTTTTAAGTTTTTATTTAAATTCCAGCTACTTAACATACAGTGTAATATTAGTTCCAGGTGTGCAATATAGTGATTCAACACTTAGATACAATACCCAATGCTCATTATGACAAGTGCCCTCCTTAATCCCCATCACTTATTATTCCCAAGCCCCCATCCACCTCCCCTCCGGTAACCATCAGTTGGATCTCTATTTCTTGGTTTGTACCTCTCTCTCTCTCTCTTTTTTTTCCATATATGTTTGTTTTTTTTTAAAAAAAAGATTAATTAATTAACTTGTTTATTTTAAGATTTTATTTAGTTGTTTCAGAAAGGGAGAGAAAGCGGCGCCTGGGTGGCACAGCGGTTAAGCGTCTGCCTTCAGCTCAGGGCGTGATCCCGGCGTTACGGGATCTAGCCCCACATCAGGCTCCTCTGCTAGGAGCCTGCTTCTTCCTCTCCCACTCCCCCTGCTTGTGTTCCCTCTCTCGCTGGCTGTCTCTATCTCTGTCAAATAAATAAATAAAATCTTTAAAAAAAAAACAAAACAAAAACAAAAAACCAAGAGCTAGTCACTTACCCGACTGCACCACCCAGGCACCCCTTGTCTGTTTCTTTTGTTTCTTAAATTCCACATGTGAGTGAAATTATATGGTATTTATCTTTCTCTGACTGACTTATTTTGCTTAGCATAATGCTCTCTGGCTCCATCCATGTTGTTGCAAATGGCAAGATTTCATCCTTTTTATGGCTGCATAATATTCCAATGCATGCGCGTGTGTGTGCATGCTTGTGTGTATGCGTGTGTGTGTATCTCACTTCTTCTTTATCCATTCATCCATCGATGGACACTTGGGCTGCTTCCGTATCTTGGCTACTGTAAATAATGCTGCTATAAACAGAGGAATGCATGTATCCCTTTGAATTAGTGTTGTTGTATTCTTTGGGTAAATAACTGGTAATACATTTGCTGTACTGTAGGGTAGTTCTATTTTTCACTTTTTTTATAATAATTTTTTATTTTGTTATGTTAGTCACTATACAGTATATTCTTAGTTTTTGATGTAGTGTTCCATGATTCATTACTTGCGTATAACACCCAGTGCACCTTGCAATATGTGCCCTCCTTAATACCCATCACCGTCCTATCCCCGTCCCCCACCCCCCTCCTCCTCACTTTTGGAGGACCTCCATACCGTTTTCTACAGGGCCTGCACATTTGCATTCCTACCAACACTTTGTGATTGTTCCTTTTTATCCACATCCTCACCAACACCTGTTGTTTCTTGTGTTTCTGAGTTAACAATTCTAGTGTCCCAGGGATTCTGTCCTTTGGCTTATCCTTTGTCACCTGCAGGATGGATACCCACTGCTTTGGGATTCTCTCTGTCCCTTGTGGCACCCTCATCCCCACTTCTCCCTCTGTGCTGCTGTGGCCATTTCTGTACCCCTAGGCCCACATCTGGACGATAGTGTCTGTCTCAATTTTCCAACATACAGCCAAGGCTAACATGCTATAGCTTACCAAAGTCCTCAGTGACTGCCACACAACACAGAGTACCTCCTCCCAAACATCAGCTAATTGCAGCCACCCTCAAGACTTGACATATTCATGTCCCACCTAGCCCAGTATCTAATGTGGGCCTTCCTAATCAATAGACCCAATCATCCTTTTAAACTTGAGCTTCATCCTCAGCAAGAATTAAACTTGTTTTTCCTCTATGTACCACCTAAAATCCTCTCATGTACAGAACTTGTCTTGGGGTAGCACTGGCATGGGAAATTAGAATTGATAGCAGCCTTCTTGCTCTGAGAGTCTCTGCCCTTTCCCAGGGCTCACTGCTGGCGGTCAGGGTCTCTAATCCAGACTGCCGCTGCGTTGCTGGGACCCTATCCTCCTCAAACCCAAGACTCTTTTCTTCTGTCCTTTCTATTCCCATGCCAGGGTTGTCATTGACCCCCGCCCCACCTGCCCCCACGCTGTCTCAAAGCCCGGCCAAAGGAAGCTGAAAATCATTTACCATCACAAGAGATTCTGTGGAGATGCGGCCCAGCCCACAATGAAGCCAGCCTTCTACATTATTAAACAGAATTCCTACCCGCACTGTTTACAGCATCTGCATACGGAGTCAGGGCCTCCCCAAGACAATGAATAGGTACTTGAGGTACATCTGCATGACCAAGAAGCCTGCCTGCTTGCGGTCCGGCAGAACAAAGACACTGTCTGCCCCCAGGACAAATTTCAGCAGCTCGCTTTAGAGACCCGGGCAGCTCCACAGAGGCACTTAAAAAAAAGAAATAGTGGTTTTGTTTCTCTGCCTCCAGCCTTTGAGGGTTCAGAAATGGTCAAGGTCCAGTTTCGTAGGCCACCATCATGCAGTTCTAACACTTCCCCCCGTTCAATTCAGTTATTTGCTTTTATAAATAACATCCAGGGCTGGGACATTTGGGGCATAAATTTTTGCTCCCATCTACAATGACGTCTTTAGGAGAGATACCTAGAAGTGGGATTTCTGGGTCACACAATGTGCACTTTTACAAAGCTTCTTGTATCTCTTCTGAAAGGCCGGAGTGATTTGTTTTGGCTGTCACCCCCATACCTCTCTCCTCAGTGTGCGCTGGGGCTGCTCTCACAAAACCCTCTATGGCATCAAGTCTTATCATTTTTAATCCCTGCTAATTTGATAGGCCAAATATGGTATCTCATTGTTGCTTTAATTTGCATTTCTTTGCGTTCTAGTGGGGGTCGAACATCTTTTCATATGTTTATTGGCCATTATTTTCTGAATCACCTGTTCATCGGGGGCCTTGTTTTCTTCATCTCCTGTCTCTTCCAAAGCCCAGGGCTAGCCGTGAATTAAACACACCAGACATTATTTTTAATTAATCTTCCTTAAACACAGCTCTGATCAGGTTACTCCCCTACTTACAAAACCCTCTGATGGCTCATTACTGTCTATAGGATGAAGTCCAAATTCTTTAGCCTGGCCTTCATCAAGGCTAGTCACAGTCTGGCTCCAAACTATACCACCACCCGTCACTGGCCTTCATGCCCCCGCTCCGCCTGGGCCACTGTGGACTACCTGATGCTCCCCACCCTTCCTCCCCAGGCAGCCTGAGACTCACAGCTCAAACGTCACTTTCCGTGCCTGCTGGATTCCGAATAGCCCCAGGTCAGATGGCTTCCCCCATCCTGTCCACTCCTGTAAATGGCACTTGGTACAGATCGCTGGGCTAGCACAGGTTTGCAAGTCTGGCACTTCCTCTCCCGCTGTGGACCGTGAGCTCTTGAGTAGGGTGAAGGCAGGAATCACATCTCTTTCTTCTCAGGGTTTCAGAACCTGAAGGGTAGGCTGGGGGTAAGTGTAGCTGCCATGTATTGACACCTCTTACAGGCCAGGCACTGCGGAAGATGTGTCCCACTGACACACACGAGTGATGAAAGAAACAAACTGTTTTAACACAAGTGACTATAGTCACTTCTGGCATTCAAGGGAATGAAGCAAAATTCACATAGGGGGTGTGAGGGGGGATACATTTCAATACTGCTGCCTTCCTCTCTAGGGCAAAGAGAAAGGGTGAGAGAGAAAGCAGGTGGTCCACTCTTAAGTGGACCACATTAACGAGTTGGGGGTGTACAAAGGTGGTCTTGGAGCTCTGTCAGAGTAGGAACTGAAGAAAGTCAATTTGCTCAGTATAGTGAAGTGAAAATATATAATGTATTATATATAAATATAACATATATAATGTATTATATATAAATATAACATATTTATATTTAAATATNTATTATTATTATATATGATATATATGTAAATTATTATATATAATATATAAAAATAGATATATTTTTTAGTTACCAGAGGGTAGTAAAAGAATGGGGAGTGGAGAGTGGGCTTAGCAGGGAACTTTATATAAAACAGTGTCTAAAACTCATTTTATTTATTTTTTATTCTTATTTTTTAAAAGATTTTATTTACTTATTTGACGGGGGGGGGGCACAGGCAGGGGGAGCAGCGGGCAGAGGGAGAAGGAGAAGCAGATTCCCTGCCGAGCAGGGAGCCCAATGCGGGGCTGATCCCCCCACCCTGGGATCATGACCTGAGCCGAAGGCAGACGCTTAACTGACTGAGCCACCCAGGTGCCCAGGTGCCCCCTAAAACTCATTTTAATGTTGCTTGTGATTCCATGACTTCAGCCCCTCTATCTTCTCCAGCCTTCAGTGAAGTCTGCCACACACACACACACACACACACACACACACCTGGTGGCTGGAGACAGAACCTGTGGGGCAGTGGCACAGTGAAGCCATCTGTAGATGAACCTCTTCAGAGCCATAGACTCTGAGCCAAGGGCTCTAAGAGAGGAGGCCGAGCTGCCAGGGTCCCACTGGGGTGGATGTACTTTCCCCGCCATTAACTGACACTTAAGTACTTTCGTTTGAATCTCAAAGAAAGATTACCTAAGTTGAGACAGGGATACCCACACCTCACTTCTAGTGCCCCCCAGCAACCCCATGTGGTAGGCATTCTTAACATCTTCTAGATACTGACCTCAAGGTCGGGGAGGTGACGTCATCAGCAGGCGCTGAGGCGGCTAGGAAGCAGCAGCCTCTGGGGCACCTGACACTATGGCTGGCGCTGGTTTTCCTGTGCTTTGGCACTGGCACCTACCACAGTGCCTGGCACAGAGTCGATATACAACATATGCTCACTGACTTAGCTCGATCTGTTACAACCAGCATTTTCCTAAGCGTTGATTGTGTTGCTGGGTGTGAACTAGGTGTAGAGGGGTTCGGTGGTAGAGCGTTCAGGGCGCAGATGGGGGAGGCCACACAAGCTATAAGGCATGCTTCCTGTCCTCTCTAACTTTATTATTTAACAGGCAATACTGAATCTGTAAATGGCAAGTGAACAACCCCAAGCAGCGATAATAATAAGCGCTAACATTTATTGAGTGTTTATTATAAACTGGGGGCTGTTCCAAGTCCTTCTTATGGATTATCCCATTTAATCCTTATTACTGCCCCACGAAAGAGAAACTGGGTCACAAAGAAGGCAAAAAACTTGCCTTAGGTCACACAGCCCATAAGTAGCTAAGCCAGAATTCAAATCCAGGCAGCTGAACTATATAGTTCCACACTCGCAACATCTGAACTCTGCTCTGTCGCCTTCCTAAGCACCCTAGCTGGCTGCAGTTACATGATGTTGAAGGTTAAAAGGTTGGAGCAGACTGAGGTGGCCATGAGGGCTTGGCCAGCTTGGTGGGACTTGAACTGGGCCTTGAAGACTAGGAAGGCTTGGGATGCAGGGGGCAGGGAGGGTACCCCGAGCAGGGGATGGGTGTGAGGAGAGACTGGGTATTGCAAGACTGGAGTCAATGAGTAGCACCCAGTCACAGACATATTTTGTGTGGCCCAGTAAGACAATTTACTTTAAAAAAAAAAGAATAATTTGCTAACATTGAAAAACATAGATATCTCACCTTCAAGTTTCGGAGTTCTGGCTTCACTCAGGAAATTGCTCGGGATCTAGCAACATTGGGCCCGCATTCCCACATGGGCACAAATAGCAGGAGTGGAAGAGTGTTGCCCCCTGTACACAGGGCATGTCTTCTCCAGTTCTCCACACACCCCACCACTCCTGATTGTATCGCCAACTCAGACAACTTGACTCACTTCCCTTACCTACCCAGGCCATGCGAGCAAGTGAGATCAAGACTGTTGGGTGCCAGAGAGGAGCCTGGGTACTCAATAAAAGTCAAGTGCCTGGTGAGGCAGGTTCCCCTCAGGAACCATGGGTTCAGGGTTAGAAAGGTCAGTCGGAGGCAGTTGAGCAGGACTGTGCCTCCCATGCTGAAGAATTTGACACTTTACCACCCGTCACTGGCAAATCGGAAACCAATGCTGAGAAGGAGCAAGGCCACTGGGGAGGCAGCTGTTTGCATGGCCTAGACAGAGGTGGAGGGAAATCCTAAGGAACAGGAGACATTACCAGTGAAGCCTCACCAACCTGTGGACTGAAATCAACCAATTGGCTGGAGGATACGGGAAGGGAAAGCAAGGACAGGAAGGACTCAGGATGACCAAAGCTTGTTGGACTGAGAGTGGTGCCACAAGCAGAAATTGGAGGAGATGGCTGGCGGAGGGGACATGGGGGATGAGCTGAGTTTAATTCAGAGGTGTTGAATTTAAGGTGCTAGAGGGAATTCCAGATGAAGATGTTCACCAGATAGTTGAGGGTGTGGGACTGGAGCTTGGCAAAGAGAGTGGAACTGGAGAAAAATTGGAAAAAGCCTCTTTTATAGGGGCACTGTGAAGCCAAGTGTGTAGAGTGTGTTAGAAGGCAGGAACAGTGTGCCAAAGCCAGAACCTCATTGTGGGGGCCAAGGGGCTGTGATGAGTCAGTGAAGAGAGAGGAGGAGGAAACAGAGAAGGCAGTGTGTGTGGGGTGGGGGCGGTGGGGGCATAGCCAGAGCAGCCAGAAAAGAATCAAGACAATGGGCTTCATGGAAGCCAAGGGGGGAGTTTTGAGAAGGAGCCTGTTGTGTCCACTGGGGCCAGAGGCCCAGAAGATGTGGATGGAGTTGCCAATGGACTGGATGAATTCTAAGTACAGCCTCACCCAGCCTCATGGAAGGCAGATGATCCCTTTCCATCTCCTCAACCCTCTTAAAAACCAGCAGTCCTCCTTGGGCTGGGGGAGAAGTGTCAGGACTTCTCGGGGATGTGCTCTAAAGGCATGGATGGCAGAAGGCCACCTAGATTTGGCCTCTGCAGGACAACTGGTGGTGCCTGGCTCCAGGGCCCTCTCTCAAAGCAGGTGAGAGGGAGAGCTGAGGGGTTCCGGGAACAGCCTCTGCTGGCCAAAGCCCAGTGGTTCTCTGGCCTGGCTACATAGGAGAATCACCTGGGGAGCTTTTTCCAAACTAGGAATGTCCAGACCCCACCCCAGGCCAATTAAGTCAGATCCTTGGGAATTCTGGGTGTGGGGCCTGGACATTCCTAGTTTGGAAAAGCTTTCCAGTTGATTCTAACGTGCAGCCAGAGTTGAGAAGCCGTGATCCAAGTGGTCACTAGAATAACGTTTGGCCCAGCGCTCCAGCAATTGGCAGTCGAGTAGGCAGAGGGGAGGCAGCCTTCTGTTGCCACACCCTCTCCCTGCAACAGGCCTGGAGGGGGTCCCATCCCCATCTCCAGTCACTGAATCTACAGTAGTCCCCTCTTATCCTTGGGGGATACGGTGCAAGACCCCCTGTGGATACCTGACACTGTGCAGAGTACCAAAGCCTATATATACTATGTTTTTTTCCTATACATACACACCTATGATACGGTAGTTTAATTTACAAATTAGGCACAATAAGAGATTGACAACAATAACTAATCATAAAATAGAACAATTACAACCATATACTGTAATATAAGTTATGAGAATGTGGTTTCGCATTCTCTCCCTCTCAGAGTATCTTGTACTGGACTCACTCCACTTCTTGTGATGACGTGAGGTGATAAAATGCCTGCGCGATGAGATGCAGTGAGATGAGTGACAAAAGCACCGTGATGGCGCGTTAGGATCCTACTAACCTTCTGATGCTACGTCAGAAGGAGGACCATCTGCTTCTGGAGCACGGTTGACCACAGGTCACTGAAACCACGGAAAGTGAGACTGGAACTAGGGGGATTACTGCATTTACAATACTGACTTTATTCCTCAGTTCCACGTGCCTATTTGAACCCGTATGTCACAGAAGGAGCATGTGAATCTGGAGAATGTGTTTTGCTCCTCAGTGGATTCGCATACCCTGCTGACCTCACGGTTGCCATTGGCACTGGGGTTTAGAGTACTCTTTACACAGTCGCCCAGGGCACGTCAGTTCCACTCCTGTAGGGGATACCCGAGGTTCAGCACGTTTCAGATCCCGCTTTGAGTGCTGTCACCGGACATTTGTTTGATTATGAAATAGTTGGGACATGCAGACAAGGTGCAAGGAAAGAGAAAGTAACAAACGCCTGTGTACTTATTGCCCAGCTTTGTCAAATTGCAACGTTCTTCCACATTTGTTTCACAGCTTGCTTTAGGAAGAAAACAACCCAGACAGAGGGACGCCTGGGTGGTCAGTCCGTGAAGCATCTGCCTTCGGCTCAGGCCACAACCCCGGGGTCCTGGGATCGAGTCCCACATCGGGGTCCCTGCTCAGTGGGGAGTCTGCTTCTCCCTCTCCTTCTGTCTCTCCTCTGGCTCGTCCCCACCCCCACCTCTCAAATAAACAAATAAAATCTTAAAAAAAAAAAAACCTAAAACAAAACAAACCAACCCAGACAGAGATCAGGGCACTTATGTACTCCTCTCCGGTCCCAGGTCCCTTCCTTCCACCCTTCCCAGAGGAAAGCGCCCTTCTGAACCGAGCATGCCTCCTTCCAGCGGCATGCTTTTACCACGGATTTGTTACCAGTTCCATTTTGGAAAGGAGGAGAGTGAGGCTCAGGAAAGTGAGGGCAGTGTGCCTGAATCACCCCGATCGACACTAGGTAGTCAGGCCAGAAGCCCCCGGCTAAGGTACCAGGCAGTCACCTCCCAGCATGCTGGCCCTGCAGTGCCCCCATCGGGGTACCTCCCACCCCATCATTCTGTCAACACCTCCTTTACAGGCAGGGCCAGGCCAGACCAGGCCCAGCACGACCCAGGACCAAGCAGAAATTGTGGCCTTCTCCTCACATCTCCCGGTTCCTGTCCTGCTAACAGGCCAGGCTCCCCTAGACCCCTGCCAACCCCTCCTCTGTTTCCTTTCTGGGCCACCGCTCAGCCCAGCTCTACCCCACCCCCAAGCTCCAAGCAAAGGGCCTGTCTGTGCAGCTGATTTCCACACTAGGCCACTGGGGGCTGGAGGGAGGCAGGCAGGGGGTCTGCAATTCTGTTCTGTGGGTCCTCCTGTCTTAATTAGCATGCTGCCTGGAGCAGCAGGCCAGAACTGGTGGGCAGGCGCCGAGACACTCCCCCTGGGCCCCAAACCATCGCCTGCCTCCCCCTCCTCCTGCCCTCTCCTTGCCAGCAACAGAGCAGGCCTGTGTGCCGTGGGAAGGAAGGCGGCGGCCCAACACCTCCACCTCCGAGCTGAGGAATTGGGTGGGGAGAGGCCTGCAGCACATGCGTAAACACAGGGAGATAATTGCTGCCCTTGCAGCAGGCGAAGGAAGAGGAGGGGCAGGGAGGGGATGGCTATTCACTAAGCCCCTACCTATATGCCACCATGAGTTCTTCCAGCTACTCCCCACGGCCGCCCCACGGGGAAGAGGGAACAGTTTCTTCAGCGCAGAGGGGAGATGGAGGCGGGGAGAGGTGGAGACAGGGGGCCCCAGGCACACAGCTACCAAGCGGGAGAAAGAATTTGGACCCAGGTCCACCTGTCTCCAAATGCCTTTTCCACATCCAGACCTGACTCTACAAAACTCCCCCTTCCCTGCAGGCTCCTTCCTCCAAGAAGTCGTCCTGTTCACTGGCGGATTGGCTGGTTCAGATGGGTAGGCAGAGGTGGAGAAGAGTGGTTGGGGCAATAAGCATAATCTTGTCTCCGCTCTGGAGTTCTGGGTCTCAAGAGGACCTGCTCCCACTCAGGAGACTTCAGGCTGAAAGCCTCCCCCTTCCCAGTCCCACCCCTAACCTGGGGTCTGTTCCATCCAGGGCCTCTCACCTTCAGGGGCTTCCTACCACCTGGTTCCATCTGGGCCCCCAGGCACCCTATGGCCCAAGGCTGCCCGTCCGAGGGCCAGCCCAGGGTGCCTGAGAGCATGGATAATGATGAAAGCCAGAATACAGATGTCGTTTTTAGGGAACTTGGTCTGTGCCAGGCACCAGGTGAAGAACTTGGCGCAGATTTACTGTTTGATCCTCATGACAACACCATGTAAATACTATTATTTCCCCACTTGAAGGGCAAGGAACCAAAATACACAGAAATAAAGGAACTCGGTCTAGGTCTAACAGACAGCTGGGCTCCAAAAGCCATGATCTGAGGGTCCCTGGAGGACAGGGCTGGGTGGTAGTAGCCCCAGGAACAGGTTTAAGGGACAAGGGATGGTCATGGAACAGAACTTCACAAGTCTCTGACTCCAGAAGGAAGGCCTCCAGACTTGGCGATGGGGCTCCTGCTCTGACCCTGGGGTGTCTGCCAGCTCACCCCTCCCAGAAGTCCTGCCAAACCACTCCCTTGGGGCTGGTGGTGTTTGGGGCCATCTGCAGCACGCCCTGCTCAAGGAGCTGAGGCCTTGGGGCTGAGAGGCACCCCAGGCTTCCGTGCCCTACCCGATAGGGGCAGAGCCTCACAGAGGCCCACCCGATAGGGACAGAGCCTCGGGGAGACCCAGAAGGTTGGAAGTTCTGCACAGGGAGCCTAGCTTGCTGGCTCTACCCCTGAACCTTCTCTCCATATCTGGGCCCAAGGCCTCCAGGCTCTTAGAGAAAAATTGCTAAAATCACATTGCAATTAACAGAGGCAATTATCTGCCTATTAGAAAATGTCCCCTGAGCCAGGGCTATGCCCGACTGAGCAGCTGGACCCCAAGGGAGACCCCAGAGCAGGACAGTAGCCAGGGGGTAGGGGGAGATAGGCAGCAGCTAAACACAGGGGTGGGGTTGTGTGGGGGTCACCATGAAAAACCCTAAGGGGAAGTTAATAGAAACAAGGATCTGTCATGTTCCCTGGGGAGGGAAGCTCAGGTCTGGACATTGCAGGGCCACTGTGGGCCTTCTTCTCCCAGTCCTATCTGGCCCTTCATCTCCATTAGGCCTTCCTAGAGGGCAGACCTGGGGCAGGCTCTGTGTGTGGGAGAACAAAGGAAAGAAAATCACGCAATGACCCTCCAGGGAGCAATGATAACATTTTTACTTGAAAATTACCAGAGAACAGATTGTCTTATGCAAATCATATGCAAATAACACTCCGGTTGTTCCTCTCTGCGTACTACCCAGAGTTCTTCCAGCTCTTTCCTTGACTGAGTTTGATGGGGGGAGGTGGGGGGGCTGCTCATCGAATCTGGGTTGAGGGGGAATCCTGCCTGGAACTGAGTTGGAGAAGGTGACCTCTTAGCTTTCTGTCCGGTCCACTGTCTGTCCACTCTGAGTCCTGCTGCAGAAACCTCACTGCCTCCCGGCTCGACTGCATCTAGAAGCCAAATCCAGTAGGGGCTTCTCTGCTGCTCAGGATGGTCCGCATCCCTGGCACCTTCCATTCACAGAAGATATTTGAGGTGGGCTGGCTGGAACAGAAAGAATAGCACTAGACCAGGAATTAAGAAACCAGCTGAGGGCCCTGGCCCCTCTCTCTCCAGCTCAGACCTTACCGCTGGGCTCAGAAGGCAATTTGTGCTAGACCTGGGTGAACTGCCACTCAACACACCCCATGTTTGTTCCTCTGTTTCTGTTTCACAGCCTGGCAACCTCATCCATCCAGTTGGTCAAGCCAGAGCCTGGGAATCATCCTCGACCCCACCCACCCCCTGCATTGTATCCTTCCTGTCTTCTCTCTTACCTGCGAGTCTTGGGACATTTGTACTCTCATCTCTGTCCCTCAGGCCACAGCTGTAGTTTATCACCTCTTCCCTGACCTAGTCCAGAAGTCTTCCGTCTGGGCTCCCACCTCCAAGTCAGCCTCTCAGATCTGCCCTCACCCCACTGTCACACGGTCTGACCATGCTGAATACTCTCAGCCGTGCCCCAGGCCCAGCAAATCCAATCCAGACCCATTGGGCTCACCCTTGGAGACACAGCTGCAGGTTCACCTCCCATACCATCTCCCATGTCTTCTGTGCTCCCTGACATGATGTCTCCCACCATCCACCAAACATCCATATTGTGCGAGACCTTCCCTGCCTTCATGAGCTCTTCCTCCCCAAAGTGTCCTCCCCCTTTCCTTTCCTCACCCCAGTGAAATTGTATTTATTCTTCATGAAACGCCTTGTCTGGGAGACACTCACTGCTTGCCAGCGTCCCCCTGCCACACGCTTCACACACACACACAAAATCTTCCCAGCTGTCATTGCATTTCTCCCTTCTCAGTTCTCCCTCGGCATTTGCCCATAACAGAAATTAATTCATATTTGTATCCCCAGCACCTAATGAATGAACAAATGAATGAATGAATGAGGAAATATGAACGGGTGAGTTGGTAGGTGAATGGAGTCTGGGTTCGATTCCTGGCTCTGCCATGGGTGACTCACTTCTCTGAGCCTCAGCCTCCTTGGCTGTAAATTGGGTTAGTGATACCTACCTCCTTGTGAGGATTCACCAAGACAAGCCATGGAGAGTCACCGAGAGTAGCTCCTGGGATCCCATAGATGCTCAAAAGACCCCAGGTGAACCCTCACCTGTCCAAAGTGAGGGTTGGCTTCACAAATGTGGGTCCTCATAGCCAGCATGGCCCGCTGGCCACAGCCTCTATGGTCCTTGCTCAGGGGTTGACCCAGCCCTGGATCCAGCCTCCATCCCTAAGGGCTCTCTGGAGGCCCCCGGCCAAGCTAGTCACACGTGCAAAGACACATCTCCTAGAGGAAGGCCTGTCATACCTCCTCAGACCTTACTGGCACTCAGAGCAGGCTTGCTTGAGGCTTCTGCCTACATGTAGCCCCAAGTCCTGTGAGTAGAGAAGCATGTCAAAAGGGGGAGTGGCAGGGGTGGACAGGATGAGCTTAGGAACTGGCCATAGGGTCCCTGGTGGCTGAGATGGAATCAGGTGGGAGGAAGCGCCCTAGGGTGAGAGTCCCTGGATGGAGCAGACCCCAGGGTGGGGTGAGGCTGGGAGTGGGGAGGCTTTGGGGGCATCTTGGTAGCTCCCCTATGCCCATCCCAGTGTTCACTTCAGGGCTCGGGCCAGCCCAGGGTGCCCGAAAGCATGGATGATAATGAAAGCCAGAATACAGCTTATGACCACTGGAATGGAGAGTGCAGATGCAGACTTTCAGAGAAGCCAGAAGGCAAGGGAAGTGTAATTTAGGTCGAGGAAACAGCATGAGCAAAGTTGGGCACGTAATTGGTGGGGCACTGTTTTATTCCTTTGCTCTAATAAAACTTGTGGTTTGCATCATGATATTTCAAATACTAACGTTTATAGTTTTTCAATAGGTAATATATTCACCCAGTGCAACAATTTAAAGGTAGAGAGGCAGATAGGTTAACACATACAGCAAATACACTCATATTCTTTCCCTCCTTTCTTTTATAGAAGTGGTATCATATTATAGCTACTCTTGCGCATGGTGCTGTTCTACCAAATATTGCATCTTGGAGACGGCTTCATGTCAGTACCTAAGCGCTTCCTCATTCTTTTGCATGCACACAGTGTTTTCTGGTCCAAGAGTTAATGAAGCTCTAACTGATGGGCATTTAGATTATTTCCAATCGTTTGCGATTACAAACAATGCTGTGATAAATAATTGGTGCATATGCCATCCCTCGTGCGTGCATCGTAGCAGTAGGATAAATTCCTAGAAATAGAATCTGGGGGTTGAATTTGTCGGTGATGGGTTGGGAGCAGAGGAGTGACATGCTCAGGACTGTGTTTGGAAAGATCCCTCTGGTGGTTGCTTAGAGAAGGCATTGGCGGGGGTAAGACAGGAGACGGGTTGTCCCTGCTTCCATCTGTTGACTCAGTGAGTGTTTATCTGCTGCATCTGGGCACTTTGCTGGTGATCAAGCCGACCAGTTCCTGCTCGCAAGCAGCTGACAGTTGAATGGAGAAGTTGAGAGGCAAGAGATGCCAGCAGCCCGGAGTAGGGCAACAGCAGTGAGGAGGGGATGGAGCGGGGGGGGGGGATGCTTTAAAGACAGCCACACTAGGGCACTGGACCAGGAGTCAAACAGATATAGTCAGTGCTGGGCTTTGGAGAAACCACCCTGGCAGTCAGCAAGAGAGAGGTAGAGCTGCCAAGAGGGAAGGCAGGGGAGGGGCAGCGGAGTGCAGTGAGTCCATCTGTGTGTGTGCGTGAGTTTGTGTGTGTGTGTGTGTGTGTGTACTAGAAGCAGACTGCCTGCTTTGGAATCCCAGCTCTGCCCTCTACTAGGTATAATCCCTTGGCCAAGGGACTTCACTGCTCTGGGCTCCAGTCTCTCCCATCTGTAAAATGGAGCCAATAATAGTACAGCTTTCAGGGGGTTGTTGGTGGGAGGATTAAGTGAGGCAAATGGATGTAAATGTTTAGCGCAGAGCTTGGCATCGCTAAAGCTTTCAGTAGCGGATAGGTAGTGTTGTTGGTGTTTTGATGCCAGGAGCAGTGGTAGCAAAAGGCACAGAACAGGAAAGATAGGAAAGCGTGTTAGGAGTTGAGATGGGAGCCTTGGGGAGAACGGAGAGTCACTGAAGGACGATAAGGAGAGAGGTGGGATAGGGGAGTGAAATCAAAGGAGACAAGGGCCCGGAGACCTCATCCCACAGGCTTGGAGGCCCCTAGATGACATTTCTGAGAACGCTGAAGGGCGCTGCAGCTCTGTGTTCCCTGCTCGCTCCTTTCCCACTAGATGCCCGTACTCCTTCTACCCACCACCTGCTTGCTAAAGGCCAGCTGCAGGGCAGCTGGACCTGCAGCATGGACTCTAAGGGTGCTCGTCCCAGGGGTGTTCACGGGTCCTTGGGATCCTGAGTCAGCTGAGGAGGTTAGAGGAACCCTACGATCAGCACCAATGTTCCATGAAGCCTCTCCTGGTTCTCAGTGACCTCTGGTGACATGGGGTACAGTCCCACAGCTCGATGGAACCTATTGCACCTCTGGTTGGGCTCAGGAAGGAAATGAGCCCCCCTCCTCCCCAAATGAGGCCCTTGAAACCAGCAGCGTTGTCACCAACATGCCATCTAGAGTGGCCCCTTTTCCTCAAGGCAGTCTCAAGGACCCTTTGGAACCACCTGCCTGAGGAGCTTGGTTGGGGCCTCCTACCCACACAGTAGCCTCTCCCCTTCCAACTCCTCCTTGGGTTTCTAGGTCAAGAAGCACTTTCCAGAGAAAATTCTCCAGAGCTTGTAGCACTTGCAAAGGCGAAGCCTGTGTGCCCCTTTCTTCTGACAGAATGCATGGCTGGTGGGTGCTGGGGTAGGGCTGGAGGCAGGTAGGAGACATCTTAGCCCGGAGTTCCACTGAGGTCTCTCTTCCTCTCCGGGCCACTTCGGAAAATCCCAGAGGGGCACACAAGAGTGTGGAGTGTGGATGAGGGTCTCCTAACTCTCCAAAGGGCCTCAGTCCTAAGAGCTGTCCAGCCCCCCCATCCACCCACCGGCCCAAGTCTCCATTTTGACTCTGAGCCTTTTCTCCAGAGGTTTGCTCCCTTCACCTTGAAGCCTCAGGAAGGACCACTTAGATAGCAGGGTCTCCACTCTGGGCCAGGCAGCTCTTACTTCCTCCTCCCCTGACCCAGTGTTTGCCCCCTCAGCCCAGAGTCTGCTGGCTGGCTGCCCACCACGCCCCAGCCTTGGGTTCTGGGCCTTCTTCACATTCTTCCCCACCTCGGTCTGCCCCGCCAGCATCCTTAATGATTCCCAGCTGATCCCAGCCACATCCTCTCCCTGGGGCCCTGGCACAGAGAGCAGGCCCTTCTCCAGTGTGCCCCCTCAGATGTTAACCCCTGGTTGGCTGAGCCTCTGGGCTCCAAGAAGCAGCCAAAACAGGGACCTGAGAAATAGAGAGACAAAATCTGACAGTGGTCAGACTGCCTTCAGGATAACTTGGGCCGCCCCTGACCTCCTTCCTTGGAGCCAGCACTCTGGAGAAGTGCACTGTGAAGGGTCTCCCGTTTGGAAAATCCTCCCGTACTTGCCAACCAGCGTGCCCTTGGCGAGCCTGCTCTACATCGGATCCCAGCTCTTCTTGCTGCGGTGCCCAGATCTCTTCCTTTCATTCTAGGTAAGGCGGAATTGGGAGTATGGGTTCCAAAGGCAGTCAACCCTGGTTCAAACCCCACCTCTGTCACTGGCTGATTGTGTGACCCTGGACAAGATACTTTCTGTCCCAGTGGCTCTGTTTCCTCGTCTGTGAAGTGGGGCCCATCGTAAGGACCTGCCTCATAGCCTTGCTAAATGGATTCTGTAAATCCATCCACCTGAGCTGCTTAATAAAACAGCATCTGGCATCGGCCACTCAGTGTTAGCACTTGGTGTGGCTATTACTGTTGAGAGTGACTGGGAGCTCTGTGAGGACAGGGACTATGGCTTTCTCATCCCGGTACTCCCAACACCCAGCACAGTTCCAGGCCCATCTAGATGCTCGGCGTATGTTTGGTATGTAAAAGAGTGAAGTATAGATGGGACTGTCCATTCCACGTGACCTGTCTCAGCCAGGGACTTGGGTGTTCTCCCGAATGAAGCATACAGGTGGGCACCAGGAAGAGCCTCCATTTTCTTATGGGAGGCCTGGCCTCACCCTGACCTGTCAGCCTCCAGACCAGTGGCTCACTGGGCAATCCAGGAGGGTCCACAGGGACTCTCCTTTGTAAGGTCATCAGCAAAAAAAATAAATAAAAATAAAAAATAAAGGCCAGCAGCAATCAATTGGCAGGCACAGTGGCTCACACAGGCCACGGCCTTGGTAGTGGGGGGGGGCTAGTGGAAGCCAGAGTCTCCAGATACAGAGCACGGACACAGGGGCAAAGCATGCTCTCAGGAGTGAGACTGACCTGGATTTGAATCTCAACTGCCCTTTACCAGCTGTCTAACCCCCATAAGGTCGTGCATCCCTCCCAGACTCAGTTTCCTCACTTGCAACGTGAGAAGAATCACCTCTCCTCTCGGAGCTTGGCAAGGATTCAAGGAGACAACCGCGTCAAGCACGCAGCAGAGTGCCTGGTGTGGGCCCGGTGTCCAGGCAGCCACTACAAGTTCCTGCCCTGCCCTGTGGCCCCGGAAGGGGGAGTACTGGCTGGAGTGGGGGAGGTATGTGTGGGGTCTATTGGATCTGGCCCTTCTGCCCATGGGGGTTTCCAGATGGTGATTCTGAGCAAGGTCCAGGCCAAGGGGCCACAGCTGGGGCCCCCAGCTACCCATCCCCTACACCCTGGCATGGTGGGGTTCTTGGCCTCCCGCCACTGCCAACTATGTAAATAAACCAGCTTTTCGCTGGCTGGGAGCGAGACTGCCCTAAGTGACATTTCAAATTAGTTCTGCTATATTGGGCTTGAGCTCTGAAGGGCCTGGGCATTTTTCCTCCCTAGCTCATCTCTTTCTCTGTGTGGTGAGAGCTCTTAAACACACCCGGTGTGGGCAGAGGGCCAGGGCGGGGTGGGGGCAGGCCTTCAGAGGTGCCCTGCTGGAGCACTTACTAGGCCCAGGGCCACCGCTTCCCTTCCTAGGGAGGTCAGGAGCCCTGCACCAGTGTGACCCCCCAACACCAGCCCTCCACAGCTGCCATGGCAACCCAGTCTCCTTGCACAGGGTTCACACACCAGCTGGCAGGAATGCTGAACGGAAGGAGGGCTGCATTGTTGGCCGAGGAGAGGGGGCTGGGTGCCGGAGGGGGCACGTGAGGGGTGGGCCAGCTGCAGGCTTGGCAGAGCTGAAACGGAGATGTGCTAGCCACATGGCCTGTCCGGCTCAGTCTGGGGCTGGGACCGTGCCAGGAGATGAGACCATGGTAGGAGAAGGGAGCCAGGATTGTGGACACATGCCACTGTCTTTCTGGCAGAGCGCTACGGCTTCCCTGAAAAGCTGAGGGCAGAGGGCAGTGGACTCAAGTGCTTTCTTTCTGGGCAAGTCACCTTACCCCACCTGGCCTCCATTTCTTCAGGCTTCGGGCCCAAGGGTGTGAAAGAACTCGGGTCGTGGAGCTGGACAGAGCTGAGTGAGGGACACTCTGGGCCTCACTTGCCTCCTATATAAAATAGGAATACCAGTGCCCTCACTCCCTGAGCTCGCTGAAAGCAAGTCAGACAGTGCCTGCAAAGCCTATCTCACAGTGCCTGGCACACAGTAAGAGCAAAGTAAGTGACAGCTACTACTGCTACTGTTATTACTATCGTTATTATTATGACAATGATTACTGCTCTTCTTTTTATTATATTGCTCAAAGCGACAATTTCTGTGCCTGTGTCCCCCTTAGACCGGGAGACCCCGAAGTGCAAGGACAGGAACTTATTTCTCTCTCCATCCCCAGCAGCTCTGAGGGGCCCAGAGAAGATTCTGGGGCAAGGGGAGGGTGGGGGATGATGCATATACACCAGGAATGCTTTGGGCTAAATGGCTTCAGAACTCCCTTGAGGCTTGGAAATTCTGTGTTTTTTAACTCCGTAAGTGCTAAGGAAGCACTGCCTCTGGAATACGTAGGCCCTGGACACCCTCCCAAATAAATATGCATAAACATATACACACTATATACATCTATATGTACACATTATAAACATATGTGCATATATATGTTTGTGTACTTATGAGGCCCCCGTCTGTATAAACAATTCAAGTTACCTGAAATCAGCATGTTAGCACCATTCTGGCAACCTAATCTTTCCCATGATCCTACCAAAAAAAGTACTGTGCCAGCCAGCAGGAGTGATCTGCCTGCCAGATTGTCCTCCTGGAACTGGGCTCAGCCCCAGGGCCCCAGGAAGACACCATAGATGCGAGTCCAGGAGCTCCTCAGGGCATCTGGTTGAGTCCCTGCATAGAGACGCTAGTCAGAGAGTGTCCCAAAGAGAAGAAATGAAGACTGGGGCCTACATGGGTCTGTGTTTCTGCTCAGGGCACTCCACCCGGGAGGCAGTGCTGGCCCCAGTCCGTACTCTACTTGGCATCAGAGGGGACATAAGCATGTTTGAAAGAAGGCCCTTCAAAGCCCAGGGCCCCCAGGGGCATGGGGCTGGGGCAGAGGCCCTGCTTGAGTGGGGCGGTAGAGCATACTATTCCAAGGTGACAGCCACTGAGCCGAGCTAATTTGAACTCTGGCCAAAGGAGCCTTAGCTCCTTCATGCTGTGGATTGCCCATGCCTGGAATTCCAATTTTCTCTGCGTCCTCCATCACATCTCAGCCCAGCCCACTGCCCAGGAACTGCTGGTCTGAGCAGAGCTGAGCCAGAGACCCCATGGCTGGCTAAGGGGAAGGGTGAGGGGCAGGGATCTGTGAGGCTAGATCCCCCTGCAGTGGAGGAGGGGGTACTGTCGCACCAGTGCTGAGTTCCTGCAGGTCTAAAAGCTCAGCTGGGGCACCTGGGTGGTGCGGATGGCTGGGGCGCCTGGGTGGTGCAGATGGTTAAGCGGCCAAGTCTTGGTTTCAGCTCAGGTCCTGATCTCACGGTAGTGGGATTGAGCCCCGTGTCAGGCTCTGTGCTCAGCACCGAGTGTGCTTGAGATTCTCCCTGCCCCTCCCCACCCCCTCGAATGGATAAATAGATCTTTTCAAAAAAATAAGAAATAGGGATGCCTGGGTGGCTCAGTTGGTTAAGTGTCTGCCTTCAGCTCAGGTCATGATCCAGCCCCACATCAGGCTCCTTGCTCAGCGGGGAGCCTGCTTCTCCCTCTGCCTGCGGTTCCCCCTGCTTGTGCTCTCTCTGTCTCTCTGACAAGTAAATAAATAATAATAATAATAAATAAAGGCTCAGTTGTCCACAGACAGGTGCTAGGGCAAACCCTCCTGGGCTGTCTGAAGGACTGGGAGAGGCTACCGTCAGGGCTGCTTATAGAGACCAAACCAGGGAGGGCCTGGATGGTGAGAGTTACCCCAGCTGTAAAATCACCACCACCACCAAAGGCCACCCAGAGCCCAGGAAAGATGAACACAGCTCCTTCTCATTGCAGCTGCTAGGTAGGCCCTGGAAACCTGGCAGGAATGAAGGAGGAGGGCTGCAAATAGAGCGTGAAGTTGGATGGCGGCTGACTGGAGCCAAGATGCTCACTGTTGGAACGGGAGTGTACAGAGAAGGAAGAAGAAAGGCTGGAGTGATCCATGTGCTAATGGATTAAAATGAGAGCTATCAGTGTGAACTCATGTTTAGCTTAATACAGATACAAACAGTTACACAGTGAAGCATTTACAGATAACGTGTCTATACCTGAGTTACTATACACATACCATTTTGTTCTGTCAGTTGAGAGGGCCCGGAAGCAACAAATACACACAGTGCCCAGACCTTGGTTTCTAATGCCATTCTCTGACAGAAGGAACCAGAGCTCCTTGCAGAAGTGCTTGAGTCCAGGGCTGGACCGGGAAACAGCCAGGATGAGCCCGGAGCATCCTGTAGCGCTAGAAAGGATGGAAGTGCTGGAGAAAATGAGGCCCACGATGGTGGGACACAGGGACACAGGGGCCAACTGAAAGAACTCCCAAAGGCCAAGGCTGGAACAGCTGGGTGACAGAATAATGTAGTGTTGGAAATATGACCCAAATTATAAAACAAATATTCATGAGTCTATAGTGATATCATTAAGTGTTGAATAAATCAATAGATGAGGGAGAAGAGGCAAATGTTCCACGTAGAAGAATTGCAAAGAGTTTATGTTGGTCATCCTCTGACAAGGAAGTGGTCCATGTCTTCCCATTCCCCACCCCTTAAGTGTGGGCTGTGCATAGTGGCTTCCTTCCATGGAGAACAGCAGGGAAAGGGGCAAAAACAAGGCGTAACTTTGCAGCGGAGAGGCCTGATGAACACACCTCAGCTAGATGATCATGGTCAACATCAACAGGGGTAAGCATGCTGAGAGCACCTGCCCTTGGTGTGATACGATGAGATGGTCCACTTCACCTCTGTGGGCTTCCTCTCCCAAACCCCTAACCCCTGTCGAACCTTGAGAAAAATGTCAGACCAATCCCAATTGAGGAACATTCTAGAAAATACAGGACCAGCCCACCTCAAAACTGTGAAGGCCCTCAAAAGCAAAGCCACAGCCAACCGGGGAGGTAGGGAGACACGATGACTAGACGTAATGTGGTGTCCCGGGTGGGATCCTGGAACAGATAAAGGACATCGGGTTAAAACTAGGAATCTGACTTTCATGTTATTGTATCAATATGCATTTATTTATTTTATTTTATTATTTTGATATTATTTTATTTTATTATGAAATGTTGGTCACCATGCAGTACATCATTAGTTTTTGATGTAGTGTTCCATGATTCATTATTTGCCTATAACACCCAGTGTTGCATGCAATACGTGCCCTCCTTAATACCCATCACCAGGCTAGCCCATGCTCCCACCCCCTCCCCTCTGACACCCTCAGTTTGTTTCCTGGAGTCCATAGTCTCTCATGGTTCTTCTCCCCCTCTCTTTTCCCCTCCTTCATTTTTCCCTTCCTTCTCCTAATGTCCTCTATACTATTCCTTATGTTCCACATTGCATTTATTAAGTTTAAACCAAAAGAACACAGAGCTTCGGGTTCGAATCCTGTTTCTGCCCCACCCAAATGCATGGCTTTAAAGAGGTTATTGCCCTTTCTATGTTTTCGCTTCTGTAAATTGTGAGAAATAATTTCTCTCTCTTGGCTCCTCTCTCAGAGACAGTCAATTTGACATGCTAATTTTCTTCCTCTCTTAACCCTCACAAGAGCCCCGTGTGAAATAGATGGGACAACTGAGGCTCAGAGAAGCGGAGGGACTTGCTCAAGTTCACACAGCTGGGAAGCCAAGGAAGCAAGATGTGACATTCCCTGTAAGGCATTCTGCCTATTGGTCGAGCTTGGGCTACAATGGGACCTGTGGGTGGAAAAACCAGCTGTCTATCTGGTGGCCCCAGGGCCTCTGAGAGTTGTTTCACTTCTCTGAACCCTGGCTTCCTCCTCTGTAAAATGGGCATTGATAACAGTATCTACCCTTTGGCATCATTGTGGCGAAGGTTAAATGAATCAGTGCGAAGTGTGTAGAATAGTACCGGGCACATGGTAAGTGCTCAGTAAATCCTAGCTATCATTATCTGTGGAACAGACACCTCGAGTTCCATCCTCCCTAAAGGCCCTTCCAAGTTTCTATTGTGGTGAGTGGGGAGCATTGGGTACCAAAAATGGTTTCTTCTCAAGTACCTGAGTTTTTGCATAAAATCATAAACACTCATTTGTGTATCAGTCGATGAACAAGCTCTTTGGGTCTTGAAGTTTAAAGGAAGCTTCAAAATCACCAGTATCATTTTAGATGGGTAAACCGAGGCCTGGAAAGGGAAAGGTACGGACCCGGTTCACACTGCAAGTCAGCGGCTCAGCTGAGCTGAAATGCAGAGCTCCTGTTTACCTGTCCTAGACTCCTGCCAGTCGACCAGCTTGTTGCTGCGAATCTTTACTGAATACCCCCATAGCCCCAAATCCCGTGCTAGGTATCATGGGGGATTAGAAGAAAAAAAATATATCACAGTGCCCCTGTTTTCATGGTTTTAAATGTAAGCTTCAGGGATAAGATTCTCATGTTCACTTGGAGAAAAAGAAGACAAAAACCAATATATAGAAATGCTGTCTTATGTACCCTAGCCTGTGGCACTGAGGCTGTCTGCAGGAGTGAGACCAGGGAGGCTGCCGGTCTTCTTGGAGGGAGGGGCCAGGGACTGCTTGATCTGGACCTCGAAGGCTGGCAGGGCTGACTCAGGCATGCCTGCGATCATGGGTCAGGGCATTTTGATAGAGTTGGGGGACAGCAGGGGTGAAGTTTAGTGGCGGTGGATGGGTAAACTGGCTCTTTGTGTGTGTGGGGGAGTGTCCTGATGTGTAACGTTTGCCAATATCTGCGGTGTAAACACTCTCACCATGGCCACTCTTAAGCTACTAATAGTTTAAAGATCTGCTCGTAAAATTCGTATTTCACCACCAGCTCTCAATTCCAGCATACCGCTGCCGATGGGTGACAATGGGTTTGTTTCCAGGGCAGTAGGAGCTGGGCCTTGTGGGGAGCAGGGCGGTGGGATAGAGGCCAGGCTGGCTAGGTCGGGGCCAGCTCAGGAAACAGCTGGGTGCCAGCCAGCAGGTCACATGCAGATTCAGCTATTAGCTATTGAGCTGTGCTCTTTGCTGGGCTCCGAGCCAGACATTTAACATGCATTAGCTCATTTAAGCCTCACAACAGCTTTAAGAAGTGTTCATTCATCCATTGCTCTAACCATGCACCCACCCATCTGTCTAACAAATCTGTACTGAGTACCTACTATGTGCCAAACACTGGTCAAGGCAGAGTGGTGATGAAAACAAATTCACTGCCCTAATGGTGCTTACATTTGAATGAGAGGAGTTTTGTTTTAAAGAATAAAAAATAGGGGCACCTGGGTGGCTCAGTCGGTTAAGCGTCTGTCTTCGGCTTGGGTCATGATCTCCAGGTCCTGGGATTGAGCCCCGTGTTGTGGTGGGCTCCCTGCTCAGTGAGGAGTCTGCTTCTCCCTCTGTCTCTCCTCCCACTCCACTCATGCTCTCTCTCTGTCTCTCAAATAAATAAAATCTTTAAAAATAAAAAAAATTAAAAATTATCCCAATTGTGGTGTTTGGAGGGAAACAAAGAGTATTGAAATTGAGAACAAAGAGGGCACTGCTGTCTAAGATAGGATGGCCAGGGAACATGTCTCTGAGGAGGTGACATTTAAGAAGGGGAAGGAGGCAGCAGTGCAAATAGCTGGGGTCACAGCACTGAGGTGGAGGGAACAGCAGGTACAAAGGCCCTGAGGTAGAAATGAGGTCAGTTTTTTCAAGCAACATTAAGGAGGCCAGTGTGGTGGAGCTTGGCAGCCTGAGCTTAGGCCAGAGAGGTAAATGGAGGTCTGATCATGCAATCCTCACAGGTCACGGTAAGGACTTTGAAGAATCTAGAGCAGGGTTATCACATGAGCTCTCTTGTTCAACCAGCTCATTCTGGCTACAGCGTGAAGAACAGATTCTAGAGAAGCAGAAAAGCAGGCAGGGAAGCCAGGAGCTCATGGGTCCGGATAACGATTGTGATGCTAGGTCTAGAATGCTGGTAGCACAGAGAGAGGCGGAGGGAAATGCCCAACGTCACACGATAAATGGCAGAACCTGGCTTTAAATCCAGGCTCTGCAGTTTATGCTCCTTCCCACACCCCAAGTAATCTCATGGAAAGAAACTCAAATTTGCCTGAAAAGCCCGGGAAAATTTCTAAGCAGAGGAATGACATGATGGAAGAGACGTATCTCTTTACCTACATTTTTACACTTAAATGACTTGCTATTCAAATGTTCATAGATTTCAACTGGAATGTGAGTTCCTTGGGGCGGGGGACTGAGTCATCCAGGGTTTGCAGCCTAGAGCCCTGATCTGAATCAAAGGAGAGGTTCCTGAATCAAAAGACAACCAACTCGCTCAGGTACCATGCCAGCTCCGGCTGTGCCCAGTTTGGCCCACCCTGGAGAACCTCTTGGCTGAGCGCCCCTCAGCTACAGCACAGCAAAGGAAAGACACTGCCTATCCAAATCCCTCCCTGAGCAGCACGAATGCGCTGACCCTGTCACCTGGAGGGGTAGCGGAGGCCAAAGACAACAGCCCCAGCCCTGGTATCAGGTCCAGTCCCAGCTCCTCTGCTTCCCTGTTGTGTGAGCTCAAGCTAGGGGCTTAATCTCTGTGCATCTCAGTTTCCTCATCTAAGAAATGGGTCAATGAAGAGTTCCTGCCTCTAACGGTTGCTGTAAGGATCAAATGAAATCAGAGAACAGGCTTGAGACAGTGCCTGGCACATAGCAGGTTCTCAAGAAGCTCCCTTCCTTTATCCCAGGTGGGTGAGGTGCCTCAGGTGTCACTAAGCTTGGGGTTCCTGGAGAGTCCCAAGCCCATCCATACCAACCAGGCAAGTTCCTGAGAGGGGAGTATGGAGCACCTTTCCCTCCCCTTCCCCACCTGTCTTCCACTCCCCCCTCCCCTCCATTGGCCTCTGCCTTAAGCACCTGGGAGTTCCCTAATTAGAGCTAATTAGCTTCTCCTGCAATAAAACTCCAACGATGGAAAGATTCTATTGCTCAGGCCTCTGACAGTAATCATGTTAAGTAGATATTTATTTATCCCTTTATTAAGCAAGTCAATTAGCTTCCAATATCTGAGCAGCTGATTTTCAGGCCTGGGAGCTGGGCACATGCCGTCAAGAGTTGAAGGCCCCACTTGGGACTCATTGGCGTCTTGCCCTCCTTGAACCCCAAAGAAAACAGGTCACAGGATGGCAGGTCTGGAAGGGCCTTTGAACATAGGTGCACAGACTGGAGAATAAGTGGGGGTTGGGGCTTGCCCAAGGTCACACAGCGGGATGCAAATGACTGCCTGAGAAGGTAGAGGATATTAAGGAGTCCTCTAAAGAGTATCCACTCTGTGCAATGAGGGCTCATGGGAAAATGAGATTGCCTTTAGTTTGGACAGGGTGGGTAGTCAGGGAAAGGCAGAATGTACACTTTGAGAAGAGGACTTTGTCGAGGTGGAGGGCATTCCTGGTAGAAGGAATGGTGTGAGCAGAGGCACAGAAGTAGGGAAGTGTCCATCATGTTTGAGAAACTGTGGTGTGCGGTTTGGTTTGTGCCCACAGGAGAGCAGGCAAAGAGGTGTCAAGGAGAGTGGGGCTGGGTCAGATGCTAAGGACTCTGAATGCCCCCTGACAAGGTCAACATGTGACGGTGGGATTGGAAGGCTAGCAGTGGGCGGCCCCGTTAGGAGGCTGGAGGCTGTGGAGCACCAACAGAAGCAGAGCAGGCCTGGTGGGGGGGACATCTCTAGATCATTCTTTCATTCATTCATTCAAGCCACACTTGCCGAGTGCTACTATGTATTAAGCACTGTCCCATGGAGATGTTTACAATTTAATCAGGGAGGTAAACATGCTAACAAAAGAATCACAACCCAGTGCGATAATATCTGTGATGGAAGAGAGGTCTCTTTCATCCTCCCATGACAGAGGAAGGGAGAGGTTAACTCTGCCTGCTATCCTCAGAAATAACTTCTCAGAGGTGTTGGCAGAAGCCAGAGAATTGACCGGGGCTTGAGTGTTATAATTATTCTGTGTCTGCCTAGCACTTTTTGACTTACGCATCACGTCCACACACACAGTGTGTGTGTTCTTAATCCTCCCGATAACTCTGTGCAGCAGAGAGTATTAACCCCATTTTACAGACGACAGAGACTAAGGTTGAGCAGTGAGGCAGGAAGTAACACCACGGGGTGGAAATGGCACAGCCTTTGGAATCTGTGAGGTCTGAGCTCCAGTTCAGTTCTGCTACTTAATAGTTGGGGGACAGTGAGCAAGAAAGGTAACCCTTGGAGCCTCAGTTTCCCTACCCACAAAATAGGGATAATGCTTACATGTGATTCATTCAACCAGTACTTGAGCATATAGTAAGTGCTCCATAAATGTTAATTCACTTAATCCTTGCCCTTAAATGGCTTGCCCAAGGTCGTACAACTAGTCAGAAGCCAAACCCAAGCCCCTCAACTCTAAAGCCTATTTTATCTGTGAGGCCCTCACGGTCTCCTCAGAGGTGTGAGGTAGGCTGGGAGGAAGGCTGAACGGGAAAGGTCTTGGCTATATTAGGATAATCACCTTCAAGGGAAGTTAGAAAGAGAAAGGCTTACGGCAGCAAGCCTTACTCAAGCTTACAGCAAGGAGGATGGAGGCGAGACACTGGGATGATTTTGCTGACAAATTTGTGAGTCACCAACCGGAAGAGCTGTGGCTTTGGGGGCCTGGAAGATCCCTAACAACATGAACGATCCCAGTGAGCATGAGCTGGGGCGAGGAAGAGGGAACAATGAGATCATCAAGGCTGCAGACTGGAAAGAACCCAAATGGGTCATCTAGTCCAGGCCCCTGCCTCTGGGCAGATTCTTCTGGAACCAGACAGATGAGAATCTCTCCTGTTTTTCAAGGTCTCCAGGGGAAGAGATTCCTCAGCCTCCTTGGCCAGTCTAGAACAGGTTCTCACAGCTCTCACACAGAAAGGTTTTTTGGGTTTTTTTTTTTTTTTTGGCTGATTATAATTTCTCCTGCTGTCATTTCAGCCTTTAATGGCAAAGTGGGCAGGTTGTTGCCCCACTTTGTGCCACCTGCCCCACTGAGCAGAGAGGAATGATCATATCCGGTTTGCTGATGAGCAGCTGCCAACTTCCCAGGAAGGCAAGGCCAGCATCCAAGACCCTCCGTAGCAGCCCAGCAAGTTCTCCAGGCTTCTGGGTGGTACATTTGCCCAGGCACACAAGCCATGGTCATGCCCCCACAGGCTCCTCCTGAGCCCAGTCCCATGCCTTTGCTGACACTCTCTCCACTATCGCCAGCAAGGCCCTTCTTCCTGGTTTGCAGGCGACCACCAACCAGCCCATCCTTCAAGACTCAAAGGTCACTTCTTCAGTGAAATCTTTCCTAAACTTTCCAGTGGGAGAAAGCCATTCCCTTCTTCATTTCCATTTTGTATTCACTTCACTTTGCTTGATGCCTGAAGTAGTATAGTGTTATGGGACAAAATGATTGAAGATTGGCCATTTCATATGGCTCAACCCAAATTCTTTATCTGTGAAAAAGAAGACAAAAATCAATATATAGAAATGCTGTCTTTTGTACCCTAGCCTGTGGCACTGAGGCTGTCTGCAGGAGTGAGACCAGGGAGGCTGCCTGCCTTCCTGGAGGGAGGGGCCAGGGACTGCTTGATCTGGACCTCGAAGGCTGGCGGGGCTGACTCAGGCATGCCTGCAATCATGGGGCAGGGCATTTTGATGGAATTGGGGGACAGCAGGGGTGTCTGGTGTAGAAGATGTATTGTACTCATCTCCCCACAGCCCTCCATGCCCATCGCTTCCCCTCCCTCACATCTAAGTGGCTAGAATAATGTTTTGGGCACCAAAGTGGCCAAAGCATATTTATTGAACTTGTTGAATAGGTATAATAATAAAATAATACTTGGATGGGCCTTTACCAAACTCCATTTTTACATTATGTCTCACATAATCCTCATGGCCGCTCTATGAAGAAGGCCCTTTCATTTCCCCGTGGGGAAGCTGAGGCATGAAGTTACTTGCCTTGGGTCATGCAGTCATTGTGATCCAGGATCTCTGCCCTTAGCAGCTGTGGATAAACTTGGCTGGAACTTTGAGAGAATCCAAAGCCCTTCCCAGGATTTCTGTGACATCTAAGGGTTTGCTGCCTGGATTCTGCTCTCTTCAGCCAGCACCAAGACCCAGATCCCTCACTCTTTGCCTCAAGCCTGCCTTGAGGGGAATGACTTGGCCGGAGATTGGAGGGAGTGGAGGTCCCAGGAAGGAGTCACGAGGCAGAATGCAAGATCTTCCACCATCTTGCCAATTGCACTTCCTCTTCCCTTCCTCCTGGCACCTCGGGAATAACAGACAAACCTTCAGTTGGACCCACTTCTGAGCCCCAAGTCCCTCGGGGGCTAGCCTAAAGCAAGATGACCCAGGCGACTTCTCAGCAAAGGTGGCCTCCGAGCAAGTTCGCCTCCAAGCGTCTAAAGGACCCACATGTTCTTTCTTAGATGCAGTGTTTTTCCTAAGTGTGCTGCTCATATTGCTGGTAGTGAGAGGATGTTAAGTGGAACCTAACCAAAGATTTACATGTCAATAGTGATCTATTCATGTTAAGGTTCAATAAGGAAAAAATGCAACCGGCACACTACACACGATATCATGGAAATCATTGCTTAGTATGACACTGAGGTAAATATTGAAGTTCACGTTTTCAGAAGTGAGTCCATTTAAAGAAAAACAGCAAGTAAATAATGAAACAGGTGGATGAAACTATGGCAAGAGTCATGATGGTGACCTGTGAACCACTGACATTTAGAAAGCCTTGCGCTCTTCCTTCTCATATTCCTGGAAAGAACCAATCACAGGGCAGCCCTGGGAAGGCTCGCCGAGAGCTCTGCGTGGAGGGAATCTGCATGTGTAGCTGAGGTTGGGCAGCATGAGGGAGGAGGACTTGTGGACTCAAGCGGACCTGGCTTGCTATCCCAGCTGGACCTCTTTCTAGAAATCTCCTGCCCTGCTTGGAGACAGAGTGCAATCTCGCTCCGGAAGGGCTGGACCTCATCCACATCTATATATTCGCCACTTAGCAGAGTGCCTGGCACATAGTAAGTGTTCAATAAATATTAGTAGAGTAAATAACTGAGCTTTGGATTCCTCATGTAAAGTAAGAAGAGCACTTCCTACCATAAAGAGTTGTGGTGAGGAGGAAATTAAGTGACAGATACAAAGCATTTTGCTCTGGGCCTAGCATATAGTTGGCCCTTAATCAGACTGTGTGCATGGGGGAGGGATGTTATTATTGTCAAAGCTACTGCGAGGGGAGAATGTGAGCTGGGCATTGCAGGAGGTAAAGCAGGCCAGGAGAAAGTATGGGCAAGACCCTAGCCTCTCAGCGTATAGCTGGACCTGGGCACATACTCACGTCCCCGTCCCCACCCCCACTGAAGGGGACCAGAGCCACTCATCTGCTTATACCTCATGCCAAAGGCTAGGCCTGCATTGCCTCTGTAAGAGTTCCCTGCTCAGAGTCTGGTCCAGGGACCAGAGCCACACTGCCCCAGGCATGTGGTTCCCAGGCACCTGAGGGTCGTCCATGTGGCCCCCTCCCTGCCAGATCCCCCAGTGGGGTTTGAGCTCCTCCACCACATGGCCTGCTGGGCAGGCCTGGCGTTGGTACTCCCAGAGCAAAGAACACTGGATCTCAGGCTCTGCAGAGGGAGCCCCTCCTCCCCCCACACCTGAGGAGGTCAACACCAGCAGACCGGCCTCAGAGGTCGGAAAACCCCCTGTGGCCCCGGGAGCACAAGAAGGGTCTGTTTCCGAGGCTAATGCAACAGGTCCTTCTTGGGGTGTGAGGTCTGGCTGTTTCAGGGCATGCAGAACCCAAGAGGGGCCAACTCCCACAGAGAAAGGGGCTGTGTGCAACTGTTTACAGGTACCTCTCATTACAGACATGGGCAGGGCCCTAGAGTGTTAGAGCTGGTCCGGTGGTTCCCAAACCCGCTGCATCCAAACCACCCCAGGGGCATGTAAAAAACAGATTTTTTTTCAGGCAGTTCTGAAGTAGTACTGATGTAGCCAAATTTGTAAACTACTGCCTTATAGTTCATTCGTAAAAACAAAAACAAAGAAAAAAACCCTGCAACTGAGATGTCATTCACATACCGAAGGATTCATTCTTTCAAAATGTACAATTCTGTGGGCTGGAGTATGTGTGACCGTTACTATCATCAGTTCCAGAGCATTGTCATTACCTCCACCCCCCAAAAAAAACCCACCATACCCATTAGCAGTCACTCTCCATCCCCCCTTACCCTCGGCCCCCATCAACCACAAATCCATTTTCCGTCTTTATGGATTTGCCTAGAAATGAAGGCATATAACATGTGCCCTTTTGCGCCTGGCTTCTTTCACTTAGCATAGTGCTCTCAAGGCTCCTCCACGGTGTGTCATCTAGCAGGTCTTCATTTCTTACTGTTGCCAGACGGGATTCCATCGTCTGGATGGACAGCGTGGTGTCTATTCATTCACCAGTTTATGGGCTTCTGGGCTCCTTCCGTCTTTTTGGCCATTAGGAGTACCACCGCTATGAACCTTTATGTACAAAGGTCTGTGTGGCCATGGTTTCCTTCCTCTTGAGGACATACTGAGGACTGGAATTGCTGGGTCAAATGGCAATTCTATGTGTAACTTTTGGAGGAACTGGCGGACTGTCTTCTATGGCAGCTGCACCATTTGGCGTTCCCACCAGCAATGAATGAGCATTTCGATTTCTCCACGTCCTCACCAACACTTGTTATTTTCCAAGGTTTTTTGTTTTTTTGGTTTTTAATTTTAGCCATCCTAGTGGATACAGGGTGATATCTCTGTGGGTTTTTTTTTAATTTTTTTAAAAAGATTTCATTAATTTCATTATTTTTTTTTCTCAGAGAGAGAGAGAGAGAGAGAGAGCACGCAAGCAGGGGGAGTGGCAGGCAGAGGGAGAGACGGGCTCCCCGCTGAGCAGGGAGCCCCATGCAGGACTCAGTCCCAGGACCCCAGGGTCATGACCTGAGCCGAAGGCAGACGCTTAAGCGACTGCGCCACCCAGGTGTCTTGATATCTCTGTGGTTTTGATTCATATTTTTTAATGGCTGTGATGTTGAACATCTCTTCATGTGCTAATAGAAACGGATTTATCTTCCTTGGAGAAATTGCTAGTATTAGGAGTGCTTGAATAGGACAGAAAGATCAAGAGAAGCCATCTACCATTTACTTCCCCCAATTTCGCTTGTCCATCTTAATGGAGTCATTTGTCTTTTTATTCCTGAGTTGTAAGAGTTCTTTATACGTTCTGGATACAGGCTCTTCTCAGGCATACGATTAGCAAATATTCTCTCCCATTCCGTGGCTGTCCTTTAACTTTCCTGATATATGACTCACTCTTACCCCTTCTTTTACTGATGAAAAGACTGGGGCTCAGAGAGGAAACACACCCCAAGTCACATTCAATGAGAGTCAGTAGCAGAAAGCTCTTTCTATTTACCTATACCGGGTGTGCAGGGAGGTATGCTTGGAGGATGGGGCAAAGCAGTGATGTGGATAATCCAAACCCGGGCTTAGCTCCCGATTATTTCTATTGCCTTTGGAACACACAATCTCATTTTTGGTAGATGGCTTCTCTTGATCATTATGTCCTACCCAAGCAGCTCCTAACATTAGATTACTTTCCTGGTAGCCCAGCAACGCCTGTAGAGAGAAACTGGTCTGGGATTAGACACTGTCTGGAGATAATCCCACAGAATATTCAAGAATCCAGGTCATTGTGTAACCACAGACTTTGCCCTGTGGTGCATGATGGTCCACAGAGGGCTGAGAGAGAGCCTAGCTTACCCAAGTGCTGTCTCAGGGACAGCGAGGAGCCCAGCTGGACCAAACCGTCCTCTTGAAGTATTTATGACGGCATCTTTCATATTTCCACCTCGAAGTAAGAGGAGGCTTTTCCTTTTTCACTTCTTCACGTCCACCATTAGCAAACTAATGTTACACCCATGATGGAAATTAACCAAACTTTACACAAGAATATATGTACATCCTACCTTGGAAAGCAGATAAGGACAATTAGGCCATTTTGTGAGTTACCTCTTCGCTGACGCTTCCGTTAAGAGAATTCACTATGATGTCAGGTAATTCCTGACATTCGAGCCAACTCCCAACTTTTCTCCGTTGTTTCTTGTGTGGCAACTTTCTTCAAGAGCTTAAAAAAGTGGCAGGTCTTGTAGCATGGTCATGTATCAGATGAAGGTGGGTTTGTTCATGCTTTGACAGTCTTTGAGAATTTCATGGCATTCAATTGCTCTTTGTACAAATGCTCATTGACAACTCTGTGGGTGTAGCATTCTATGCTAGGTGCCAGGGCTACCCTAACTTGCCTTTCTGGGCCTCAGTTTCCCCCTTTGTATATTGTAGGGATAGGTTAAATCAGGGCTTTTTCAGCTTCTCTTTTTGGTAGTAGAATAAAATCTCTTCTGGAACTGTAACAAAAATAAAAGAACAAGTAGGGCTGAACCAGGATGGAGGGGGGTGCCCCTTGAATACACAACCTCACACTCATACCCAGTGGTCCCAGAGTCCCCTGTAATTCCTCATAGCAGAACTAGAAAGGCCCAGACCAGCAGGGCCCTGCCCTTTGCGCTGCTGATCTATGGTGCTGAGATGACTCTCAGGTCCTTCTCTCCACCTCCTCCTGACTGGGAAAAAGTCTGGGTTGGCTCTGCTTCAAGGCTACACTATATCCTTGAGTTGAGCACCCTTTGCTCCTTCTTCCCTGACCAAGCCTTCTCCCCTCCCCTGCTCTCTCCATCAGTCCAGTTTTACTGGATGTCCAAGCCAACTCCAGTCACAAGACGCTCTGGGCCCATCTGCCTCTCCTCGTTCCTAAGCCGATTCATGTTCCTCTCCTACACAGAGGGAGGGCCTGCAGGAAGAGACCAGGAGGTAAGATAGAGCCTGGGTACCTCAGCTCTCTGGGGCTGACTGTTGGTTCCCTCTGCCCTCACAGCCTTCTTCAGAGAGAAAGCCAGGTTCAGAAGGGACCCCAGGGGGTAGTGGGGTGGGTGGGTCTTTGATTGGAGACAGGGATTACTCTTGCCTCATTTTGCTCCCTACGAGGCTTGAAGAGACAGGCAGGCATCCTGCAAGTGCACAAGCAGGGGGAGAGTGTAGGTAGCAGGAGGAGGGGAGAAGCAGGGAGTAGGAACCAAAGACAGCAGGCAGTCCGGAGGGGCAGGTCCCATTTTATTCAGAGGGGCTGGTCAGATGGGTTTTCAGGCAGGGCCTTAAGGCTAGGGATAGGGTCTCAAGTATGGATGGGACCAGAACCTATTCTTGGGGTGCAGGTAGCCAACTGCCTTGGAGAACCAGTCCTCGGACCCACAACTTCCCATCACACAAATTTCCCCAGGCCACCAGGAAAAGCAGAGGGTAACCAGGGGAATAGTCTGCCATTTTCCTGATAAAGAAAAGTGAGCCCTAGGGAGGGGAAAGTCCTGGCGATTGACAACAGAACCCGGAGCAAGAGTCATTATCAGTCCAACAGAATGATGGGGGTGGGGCGGAGGCAAAGCTGAGTCCGCTGGGACTCTAAACGCAGGCTCTTTATTTAGCCTTGGACTTGAGGCAGCTAAACCAATGCAAATGAAATTCCACATGTAAAAAAGAGCCTCCTCACTGGGGGGCCCAGAAGCCAGGTACCTGAGGACCCACCCACCCCAGGGAAGATTGGCATAGAGCCGAGGGAGCCACTGGGTGGTGCTGTCTCTCCACCCAAGTTACTTAGGCAAGTTTCAGATGCCAGGGCAAAGAAGTCACCCCCATTCATGCCCCATCCTGCCAGGGCCTTAACAAAGGCCGCTTGCGTTAGGGCAGGGAAAACCAGTTTTGACAAAATTACATATCTCCCCTGGCACGTAGGTGGGGAATGGAGGGTCCAGACTGGCAGGGCCCAAGAAACTCAAGGGGAAGGAACAGGCAGTTAGTTGCATTGAGGTCCCAGGAGGCCATCCCACTTCTCAACCACTCTTGAAACTGAGACATTCCAGGCACTGTAAGCCTGGAAACAAGAGAAAACAGTTCTCCCCATTTCACAGGCAAACAGACTGAGGCTTGGAGAATTAAGGGCCTGAAAGTAAGCTATTTTAGGAGCCTAGGAAGCACCCTTTCCCAAAACTTAGGTTTCAAAGTAAGCCCCTTTTTGGCTGAAGCCAAAGCGGCGACTAGAAGTGGGCTTTAGAAATGCTAATGCCATGCGTGAGTGACAGGCCACGGACAATGGCGGAGGGCGCTGTGAATGGGGCGGCCAGGCCTGGGAGCGGGGCTCCCCACGTGGGAGCCGAGTGGGGGAGGGAGCCGGAGGGGGGGCCCGTTCCCAGCAGAGGGGATCCGAGACTGCGCTAATTGGAAGGGGCTGGAGCTGCGGGGGCAGGAAGGGGGAGGGGATTACCTGCGGGTCGGCCGCTGACAGGGGTCGGGGCTCCCGGGAGGGGTCCTGCCAGGAGCGGGAAGGCGGGGGGCGCTCTGGGAGCCTTGGGCGTGGGGCCAGGGGGTGCAGACCCGCGGAGCTGCGCACCGGGAGAAAAAGAGTGGGGGAGCTGGGGACTGGGAGCCGTTCTCGCTAGGTTGGGGGTTCAGAGAAAGGCCAGAATTCAGGAAAGGGACAGCAGGTGCCTTGGGAGAGCATGGAGGGGAACGGAAGAAAGCATTCCCTCTCTGGTTCTTCCAACATTACAAGGTGGTGAAGAGGCTGATCTCCCGCCAGACCAGAGGCAGTTTGTTTCCCTGCTCCCTCATTGAGCAGCAATGTCTGCGACAGTCAAATTGGAATAAGGGCACCTGCCTCATAGGATCCTTGGAAAGATTCAAAGAGAGGATGCAGGTAAATCGGTTAAGAAAGTGCACACTGAGTGCTCAGTGATGGCGAGCTCGGGTGATTATCCACCTAGTAAGTGATTCAGGGCCAATGGTGAGCCCTGGGTTTGGCTTTCTTTCTTTTTTTTTTTCTTCTTCTTCTTCTTCTTCTTCTTTTACATCACAGCGAGGGAGCTGCTCTGTTACATACGAAACCCGACCCAGAAGCAGGTCGTCTAGGAATGGTTTAGCATGGGCTTGGCTTTCTTGCTCCGCGGTGGGGAGGTCGGTGCCTCCCTTGGTGAGGCTGGCTGCGGTGAGGGAGCTGCACCTTGACCCCAGGCTCTAGGCTGAGGAGGACCAGAGCAGAAGTCTGGTGTGTGGGCAGCAGAGCCTGTGGGCCCCAGGAGTGGTTGTATGCTGAGCGATGGGCCCAGGTGCAGGCTGGCCTCCCGGTCAGCGGTCAGCGCAGGGGCCAGCCTCCAACTCAGGCTTCCCTGGTAGAGTCAGAGTCAGAAAGCTAGAGAAAGTATCCTAAGCAAACTCTTCGAAGTCACAATGCAAAGTGCAGTAAGCAATCATGGTAAGCAACCCGCTGGGGAGTGAGAAGAAAATATCACGATATATGGAACATTTTATTCTGTAGAGCTCATCCTTTGGTGATTTTGACACTCGGCATTCATTTTGTGACCTACACCATCAAGTCAAGTCATACCTGGGAGGTAAGGGCAACACATACCGGAAGCACTTTGTGGTCTCGAGTGGTACCTTCTATCTCCTCTTCCCTCAGGGGCAGCAAAAGCCCAGAGCTCAAAAGTGACCTCAAGTCCCTTGCTTGGAAGTGGAAGAGCCAGAAGGCACATTCACAGGCTGGACCAGAGGCTGCGCTCTTAATTACTGCATTATGTCTCAATAAATCCCTGCGGATGTATTGGGTTGGCACACTCAGGATGATCTAGTGATAGGAATCCATGATTGAAAGGGGCATCAGTTAAGGGCATCGGTTCTGGAAGGACCCTTATAGATGCTCATGGTGTAGATGGGCACGCTGAAGGCCCCAGAGGGGCAGGACTTCGTCTTAGATCACACAGCAAGGGAACTCCAGTGCTGGTCTACCTATGGGATGTTGTGCCGTAATGAAAATGCACAACTGCTCAGTTGCTCCCACATTCCCACATTCCCTGTGCTTCCAGCCCCTACACACACTTGCCCACAGGCCTCTCCCAGCTCTCCTGTCTGCCTCACTCCCGACACATGCAGGCAGAGCAACTGCTTCTGGCTTGGGAGGGGGGCCTTCCAGACTTTGGCCAGTTTCCTCGCGGGAACCCCACAGCCCAGGCCCTGGATGGTCACTGGCTGGTGGGAAGGAGGAGCGAGAGGGCCAGCCTCACACGAATGGCATGAAGGCAGGCAGTGGCTGTGGAGAGGGCTGGCTCAGAGAAGCAGGGGGCTTCACATCCCTAAGGGTCTTGGTCAGCTGCTCCTGTCAAGGGAGAGAGCTATGGATAGATCCAGAGCTATGTAGATAGATAGCAAAGAGAGACATATATGCATACATGTATAGCTGCTTAGATATAAGGGTATGGAGATGCATAGCTAAATAGAGAAATACACAAATGCATAGATATTATAGGTACATAGCTATATAGCTACAGACGTTACTACATAGCTACAGACAAATCCTTAAGATAGAAACACGGGAAACATTCTTATGTGAAAGTGTGAATAAAAGCCTTGTTAGAAAGGTTGGCTATTTAAAGTAACACAGCAGGATTCTCCCCTTTGGGCTGGAAAGATGTGTCACCCGCTGAGGACAGGGGAAACACAGCATCAGCCACTCTCTCTCTCGGGCTTTGAAGCTCTCTAGTCTCACTCCGGCCGAGGCTCGACCCTCTCTCCTCCACCAGCGGGCAGTCAGACAGCCCCTCGTGCACACGTCTGCACACAGGCCCTCGCTTGGCCTTGAGAAGCCCGGTCTCACGTGAAGAAGCTCTGCCGGCCTTGACGTTCTTCTCGGAGCTGGGCTGAAGGCTGCCCCTGAGTGGGGCCCAGCTCTGCTCCCTGGGGCCACTGGCACCCCCGTCTGCTCTCTCTGTCAGGGGCAGAGGTGCAAAGACAGACGCCCACCGCCCCAGAGTCTTCTCCTGGCTTCCTGGGTCCTGGAGCCACTGGGGTCCCACTGGAAGACTTTCTGCCCAAAGGTGCAGCAGGGGAGAGGCCTGGTGGCCTGGACCAGGTCCCATCTGGGGCCCCTCTGGCCACAGGCATTTTCTAAGGCCCTGACCAAAGCAGCCGGCATAGCTGCCCTTGGGGACCCCTCCCTTGCTTTTGAAGAAACAGGTGGGGTTGTAGGGTTAGCTAGGCAAGGAAGCAGATCTCTGTTTCCCACTTGCTCCGTCTCTAGCATCTTTTTCTCTGTCTCTCCTGTTCTCTTTGTTTTTCTGTCCTTTTCTGTTTCTCATTTTCTACTTACCTGTCTCTCTTTCTCTCATTTTCCTCCTCTCTCTGTACTTTCTACCGAGCTCTTTCTTCCTCTCTTTCCCCCTCTAGCTGTGTCTTGGATTTACTCTTAGCCTCGTGTTTTGGTCTTTAACTTCAAGAACGTGCACAGATATTTCGGTGAGGAGATCTGAGCAGAGGGCAAACATCCCTGGGGGTCTGTAGTCACTGCCACACAAAATAAACACAGAGGGATTCCTGGGTGGCTCAGTCGGTGAAGAGTCTGCTTTTGGCTTGGGTCATGACCCCAGGGTCCTTGGATCAGTTCTGCTTCTGGCTACTTGCTCAGCAGGGAGCCTGCTTCTCCCTCTGCCTCTGCCCCTCCCCCTGCTTGTGCTCACTCGCTCTCTGACAAATAAATAAAATCTTTAAAAAAATAAACACAGAGAGTGACACGGGGAAAGAATAGTCCTACTCTTTCACTGGCTCTGTACAGCATCTCTCATGGCTATCCAGCCAGCCTTTACTTGCACACCTTTGGAGACAGGGGTCTCACTATGCCTTGAGACAGCTACTCCCTCGAAGGAAAGCTCAACCTGACAGGAAGTCCTTCTCTGAAGTGGACTGAACACTTTGTCCATGGCTTCCACACACAGGTCCTACCTGTGGCCCTTGGGGTCCCTTGGCCCTTTGATAGTTCTTCAGAGGCCTCTGTGAAGAAGCAAGGCTCTTTTTGGCCTGCATCCTCTCAGTGTGGGCTCTCATGAAAGAGTTAGAGGCCCTCCAGCCCAGAGTAGTTGTGCCACATGATGAGAGAGGGCACCCCCACAGAAACCAAACTGGGGAGGGAGTTGGTAGGCATGTCAGGAATATGCCAGGGAGGGGCCGCTAGTCACAAGTGAAGACCCATGGGGTCACATCTAAAAAAACCCGTCTGAGGTAAGGGGGGAAATAGGAACTGGACCACCCTGAGGAAGTAGGGAAGACAGGAAACAAGCTTGAGAATGGGCTAGAGCCATAGGCATGCTGGCCCATTGCTGCCTAAGATACAAAGCCCTTGACAAGAAATCCCAGGTGCCCAGGGAACGGGGCAGAAGGGAACCAGTGAGCAGGAAGGCCTGCCCTGGGGACTCATTAAGAACGGGTTGCTCTACAGAAAGGGAGGCACAGAACATTCAGTCCGTTCCTCAGCACTGGGACCAGGGAGCAGCAAGAGTTCCTTTCAGCTACATACCCCCGGGAAGTAAGCTGAGATCTCGAGGTCCTGCCAGCCTGGACTCCTCGGCCTGCATGGGACTAAGCAAGGGCCTGGACTAGCAGACCAGTAGCCCACCCACCACTCAGCTTCTGTCACAGCCTGCACCCCCGCAGCCCCTGTAAGAGCTTCCCCCGGGGCGCTGGCCTTGGGCACTTCGCAATCCCTCCAAGCCACAGGGGTCTCTTATATGCCTCGGGCCCCCAGGGGGAGGTTACTGGCCTCCCCAGAGCTCTTCCCAGCAGCCAGCCAGGACCCTTCATGCTGTGGCTTGGGCTCTGGCCTACCTTTGGTGGAGTTTGCTGTTTGCTGCACATTAGTGGGCACCTTCCTCCTCTGTGCCAGGCCCTACGCTAAGCTCTCTGCACACATATCACCAACGGAAGGGTTAACACCATGTGCCCCACCAGAAGCCCTTCCCCCCCTTCTGGCATCCCCCCTGTACCCCTCAGGCAGCGGGAGTCATATTCCCTAAGGCAGTGCTTGGCAGAAAGGGGCCTGCTCTGCCCGGGCTGGCCACATGTCCTTAGCCTCCCCGCCTCCCCCATTCCTCATGCAAGTGTCAGGAAACAGGATCCAAGCAGAAAGCAGGCACCTGTTCTGAAGTTCCTGACAGGCCCCCTCTTTCCATGGCCCAGACCCTCCCCTCCCCCAGTGCCCTTAGGGCCTGATGGGAAAGAAAGGCTTCAGAGGCCCAGGCCACCTCCTCCTATCTGTGTCTTTATTTGGCCCGCCACATTCGGTCAACCCCTCCGCTGGAGGAGGAACTGTAGAATGTAGCAGTTAACAGCGCAGACCCGGAGACCAGGTGGTCACACAACCGTTTTGTGCCCCAGGGCCAATCATGTCGCCTCTTGGAGCCTCAGTTTGTTCATCTGTATTATGATGGGCATCCTCACAGTGTCCTCGTCATAGGTTTGTTTTGAGGATCGAGTTAATATATGTAAAGTATCGAATAATGCCTGAGCCATGGTAAACAAACAAACAAATCCTTACATAAATTCAGCCCTCTCCTAGGACTTACCAGCTCCTAGCCTCGGGGCTTTCCCGCTTCCTACTCTATCTTGTTGTTCTCCTAGGACAGCTACTGCCCCGGGCCCTTCTCTTGCTGTCCCCGGGTCCTCTGAGGCTGGGCCCTCCTCTGGGCATGCTAGAGGGTCAGAGGAGCTGGTCCTGGCCAGGCCGGAGCCTGCCTGGGAACAGGCCTTCCTCCACCTGCAGCTCAGCAGGGGCCTCCCCCCAGGAGGCCTCTTGCCTCCTCCTCCCCAGAGTGGGGCAGCTGCTCTGCCTCTTTAAGGCCCTAACTAGGTCATCGCCCGGCTGAACATCCCCCTCACATTCCCCTCACACTAAACAATCTGATCTGATCACTGGTGATGAGGTCAATTTCACATGGCTTTGTTCCTGCAGTGAGCTTGTCACGACCAATCATTTCCAAGCGAGGAGCCCATAATCCCGCACTGGCTCCCTCGCCTCCCGAGGCCACGGCCCCTTCCTTGCTCGCCAATGTGAGGTCCCTAAGGGTTGGCTCAGCATGAGTTTCCTCATGGCCTCAGTGTGCCCTCCTGCTCTTACTGGCGGTGGTGGGAGGGGGCCGGCGTTGGGGTCAACCACGGGGCTGCCAGGAGAGTGTAGGATGAGTGTGCCGGTAACCTGGGGAGAGATCCGTCCCCGGGAAAGGAGGTGGGTGGCCAGGGCAAAAGGCTGGCACCAGGTGTGCCCTTCTGGGCCCTGGGGCCCACCCAGCAGGAGGAATGAGCCCCTCCTTTGGGGGCGACCCAGGATGGAACCTCGTGTCATGGGAACAGGGACCATGGCCCAGGGGTTCTTGAGAGGTTCGAACATCGACATCCCTGCGTCTCCTTGTGCAGCATGGCAGAGGCTGGCGGGAGCAAACATACTCCCGTGCCAGGCCTCTGCCAGCGGGGTGTAGTCGTGCTCTGGAGGCAAAAATCACACCTCTGGCCATGCAGATGTAGATAGAATTTCTGTCCTGGCCCTGCCACGAAGGAGCGGTGTGCCCTTGGCCAAGTCCCTCCCGAGCCTCAGTTTCTTCAAGCGGAAGAGTGGTCTGCTGGAGCAAACCAGTGTGTCCCGCAGAACATTCCTGAGCCTTTGTGGGAGGAGACCTGGAAACTTGGGTTGTGGAGGGGGAGATGGGGGTGGGTGCTTTGCTGCCTCTGTGTCTCCACAGAGGGGCTCGCGGAGGCCTCCCACAGAGTGGGTGTCAGAGATGTTTGTTTTTGGTGAGATAAAAAGCATCATGCCAGAGGAAATGAGCTCTTCGCCTTTCTTCTGCATCCCTTGGGCATGCTAGGACTCATCCCATCTGCCTGGGCCCTGGAGGAATGGACAGTAAGAACAGGAGACAGACCCCGACTGGGCCTTGCCTAGGGGTGTGCACTTCTGAGTGGGGGGCCGGGGGGCTGGGGTGGAGAAGGGAGCCTGCAGGGTGTCTTGGCCCCAGGTGGACCCAGCAGCTAAGAGGGAAGCAGGGCGGGGGCGTGCCAGGCTACGGGCAGGGAGCATTGGACACCTCATCTCAGGTCTCACTTAGTCTTCACGTCGCCAGAGAGGCAATGGGCTGTTCTGAGTTTTACAGTTGAGCACACCAAGGCTGCTGCCCCCGGAAGCCGCTGGTCTCACGAGTGAGGGAGGACAATAAGGGAGGCAGAGCAGGGCTTAAGGTCAGGTTTCGAACACAGCAGTAGCAGGAGGCTGCTCTTCAGACAACCCATCTCTGAGAAACTGGGATCCAAAGGGCTGACCTAGCCCAGGCCTGGGTTACGGTGTCAGGGACAGCACATACATTTTGGAATCACACAGACCTGGCTCCTCCTCCAAGTCTGTCACTTCCTTGCTGTGTGACTTTGGCCAAGCCACCTGCCTCTCTGAGCCTCAGTTTCATCCTCGGTCCATTGGAGGGAAATCAGCTTGACCTCATGGGATGGTCAGGAGGATTCAATGAGATGGTGGCTTCACGGATAATAAATGACAAGAAACTGTTCTATCTTCCTCCAGTTCCTTAGCAAGTCCTGCCATCTCCATCTCAAAAGAAGTTCCAGATCTGGCCACTTCTCCACACCTCCCCTGCCACCACTGCCTCTAGGCCACTATCACTTCTTGTCTGGGTCACTGCGAGAGCCTCCTCACCATCTCCCTGCTTCTATTTTTGTTCCCTGCCAACTGTTATTCACACAAAAGCTGAGTGATCTGTTACAGTCCTAAGTCCGTCATGTCACTTCCCTGCTTAAAACCTTCCCAGGGCTTCCCATGTCACTCACAGTAAAATGTGAAGTCCTCACCACAGCCTATGAGGCTCTCTAGAGTCTGGCCCCTGATGACTCCTCTGACTTTGTTTGGGATCATTTTCCTTTCCTCTACTTTGTTCCAATTACCCTCATCCCTTCTGTGCCATGACCCTACAAAGCTGGCTCCTGCCTCAGGGCCTTTGCACTTGCGATTCCCTGTCTGGAACACTCTTCTCCCAGTTCTTTTCATGGCTGATTCCTTCATGCCCTACAGGTATAGGCTCAGATGGAAAGTCTCTAGAGGATTCTTCCTCTGTAAAGATCTTTTGGTCGTAAGTTCTCATCATCTTGGCAATCTTCCTAACGTCTAACCTATAGCCGGCTGGGCTACAGTCATTTCACCTTGCTCCTTTGTGCTCTGTCCTTCTCCTAAGATGTCTCTTTACAAACTCATGACTTGATTCTCAGGCCCTCAGCCCTTATTGTTATTTGGATTCTGCTGGACAAGTCCCCCCAACAGTCGGCAAGTTCCTTGCGGGGGGGGCAGGGCGCTGGTGGGAGAAGGACATGGTAGTTTCGTTGGGTGCCTAAGGAGTGTCAAATACTAGCACACAGGTGCTCTTACCTAGTCCTCACATTGTATCATTCACTTCTTGCAACAGTTCCACAAGAATTCCTCTCCCTGCTGTACGGAGAGATGAAGAAACAGGCTCAGAGAGGGCAAGTGACTCAGCCAAGGTCACACAGCTGGTTGTGTGGTGATTTTCTGATTCTGCATGCTTTCTATGCCCCATGTTAGAATATGCCCCTTGCCACAGTCACAGCAGAAGTGTTCCCAGGGGCCCCCTGATGAACCTCCTGGGGTGCTTTCTCACTGTGCTTTGAGTGGCCCATGGGCTGTTTCTTTTTCAGGCGTCATCTGACAGCATCTCACTCCACACTCCTTGCTGCTTCTGTTTCCTCTACTGAGAGGAGCCCACCTTCCCTGGTCAGTCTCTGCTTGGTCTTGCAGGGGGGAGACACCACCACCCTCACCGTCTTCTGTACTGGCCACCCTTTCACTGCTCTTCAATTCCACTGCACTGGGCGAGATGCTCCAGGCTGGCCACGGGACAGGAGAGAGCCCAGGCTCACGGCTCACTCTGGTCCCAGGAGGGGGTGACACACAGCCCTCAGGAGTGCAGGACTTGGCAAGGATTTCCTTCAGAGAGTGGGAACTACTTGGGAGAGGAACCTGAAAGATGGCTGGGCAGCTCTCCCACGGGGATGGAGCACAGGGTGAAGGAACAATAAGGGTAAAGGCCTGGAGGTGCGAATTGCAGGGTGAGCGGCCGGCTGGGTGTGTGTGAAGGGAGCATGCAGAGCGGGGAGAGCAGGGCCATTTGGGGCCAGGCCTCCTCTCCATTCCACAGCCACCTCAGGCTCTGTCATCCGTACGTTCCGTTCCGTTCCCCTGGACAAAGTGGGCAGGCAAGTCTGCTGGGCCCACGTTGCCAGGTCACGATAGCCGAGTAGTGACAGCTGCGCTCCTGGGACTGCCACTCTGAGGCTTTGGGGGACTTGATACTGGGCATTTTTACAGACAAAAGATTCTGCCGTGTTGGAAAGGGGCAGCACCAGGGATCACTGGGTCGTGGCACCTGCGCCAGGAAGAAGGGAGAGGCACGAACCTTGAGAGTGGATAGCTTTCACCCTTGGCAAGAGACAATTACCACTGTTCAGGCCCATTAACAGCCTAATAAATTAGAAAGCAAGCATTAACACTTGGGGAGAGGCGGGTGGTATGGGAGAAAGGTGCGGGTAAGGGAGGGTAGGCCAGAGGAACCAGGAGTCAAACTTCTTACCCGTTCTGGGCCAGGGGGAGGAAAGGGACCCTGGGATTCAAAATGCCTTGAGTGCTCACCGTAGGCCAGGCTGAGAGCTTTCAGACCGTTTCTCACGGAATTCTCAGGCCAGCTTCTGGGCCAAATGTTCTCGTCCGCATTGTACAAAAGGGGAAACCAAAGGGCAGAGAGAGCAAGAGACCTGCCCGGGATCACACAGCTAGGTGGGAAGGACAGGACCCTGAGGACCCCTGGCCACGCATGGTGACTGCAGGGAGCTGGTGGGTTGTAGAGTTGAAAGGGGGGAAGGTTGGCTTGCCCTCCTGAAACATTTCAATTAGGATCTTGTAAAGTATAAGTGTGTGACTATAAAGAAAGACTTGCTCACACATGTTTTGGCGGCCTCGGTGTAAGAAGATAGCAGGGAGCTCAGAAGATCTAATTGCTTATGTAATCTCTGTCGAATTTGGTGTATGGGGAAGTACCTCTTTGCAGTGTTTATCACTTCCCACGTTATAAACAGCCAAGCGCCGCTGTCCTCCACACCTTCCTGTGGCTGCCTGGGAGCGGAGCTGGCAGGGGTCAGGAGAGGGGGGCTGTGGAAGAAAGCCAGGTGCTCTGGGGAGCTGGGGCACTTGCCCCCACTGCAGGGCTCCTGGAGGCGAGCTCAGAGGGCACAGGCCTTCATTAAGCACAGAATCCAAGCAGTCTGTTATCTTGCTAAACCTGCCCACACCCTCAGAGCAGGGTCTAAGTGGAAGCACTCCCGCCCGGCACCTTGGATCCCTCTGTGTAAAAAGCAGCAGCCCCATCCTTGCATGTGAAACGTCTGGTAGAAGACAAGAATTGAAGCAATGAAGGGAAGCTGGAAAATGAGAAAAGTGTCCTTGGAAACAATGCCATTATTAGCCTTTCCGTTCTACTGACTGGGACACTAAGGCTCAGGGAGGCAGCAGGCTCTGGTATGCCGTGGTTCTGGGCCCCGAACCGGGTCTGTTGAACCCCACCTCTAGGCTTTTTCCAGCCTGGCAAAGGGCCACCTGCCTGGTGATGCCGGGTGCTGCTCGTCTTTCCCTGGGAGGAAGGTGAAGTAGCAACTCGGCAGGATGTGGCCGGTTCTCTCTCTCTCTCTCTCTCTCTCTCTCTGTCTCTCTCTGTCACACACACACACACACACACACACACACACACACACACACACACACACACTGGCATCCTTCCCATCCACAGTGGCAGTGTCCTCTGGTCATGCCAGGCCCATTAGGCCCCATTTCCAAAGTCCTGAGAGCCCCATCTCCCTGCTCTGCCCATTGCCTCACACCGCTCCTCTTGAGGCTCGAGTTCCAGGCCCACCTCGTCCAGGAAGCCTTGCCTGAGATTTGCAGCCACCAGCTTCCCAGACCTCCCTGGCCTCGCCCTGGACCCCTCGCCTGCCTGCTGGTCTCCCTCATCACCTGTATTCATTTCCCACGGCTTCTGTAACCAATTACCACAAACGTGGTTGCTCCAACCAACACGAATGTATTCTTGCACAGATCTGGAGGCCAGAAGTCCAAACTCAGTATCACTGGCCTGAAATCAAGGTGTGGGCAGGGTCGTGCTCCCTCTGGAGGCTCTAGGGGAGACAGTTTCTTATCTCTACCAGCTTCTGGTAGCTGCCGCCACCCCTTGGCTTGTGGTCTTGTCACTCCAATCTCTGCCCCTGTGATCTCATGGCCTTTGCCTCTTCTCTGTATGTCAAACCCCCGCCCTCCTCCTCCCTCTTATATGGATGCCTCCCTTAGAAAAGGGGATTGCATTTAGGGCCCACCCAGAATATTCAGGATAACCTCCTCAGTTCAAAATCCTTACTTTAGTTGTATCTGCAAAGACCCCTTTCCCAAATAAGGCGATGCCTACCAGTTTGAGGAATTAGAGCCCGGTATCTTTGAAACCTTGTTCAGCCTACTCCATTACCTTAGGAGGCCACCTGGTTTTTCTCCTTGTGAGACTGGAAGCTCCCAGAGGGCAGAGGCTGGGCCTGATGTCTCCACATGTTCTCTGCACCACTTTCGGCTCTTTCCGAGCCTCCAGCAAGCCTCCAGAAAGGTTGGCTGGTTGCTGGCTGGCTGGGTGGAGGGACTGGTATCTTGCCCCTTCTGCCCTTGGGGCCACCATCAACTCCTGGACATACATGGTGTGTCCCTCAGGCCCCCAGGGCCACCGGGCAGTGTGGCACGGGGAGCTGACTTCTCATCTTCTGGCATCTAACAAGGTCTTTCAGGATGAGTTTGCGAAGATAATTGCCTGGTGGCGCTTGTGCTGACATAACTGCTCGCTGATCAAAAAATTCTTAACAGACCAGAAGGAGGGGCTAAAGCTGACAAAATAAGTATGACTGGGAGAGATGTCCGGTTTCTTTCTCGGATCCCAAAACCCGGTCTCCAGACGTAGGCTGGCAGGAGTGAAATTGGTGAGAGGGCAAGAAGCAGCGCGAGGAGATCGGCTCCCATATAAAGTCAAGGAGCCTTAGACTGCATCCATAGCATGGAAGTTTCTAGAACAAGGAAGCGATAGACGGCCCTGGGATATGGTGTCAGCTTTGAGCCCCACATATCAAGGGTGCCACAGGCATACTGGAGTATGGCCAGGGAGGCAAAAGCAGACTGGGGAGGAGGCCTGGTTTCATGAGGAACAGTTGAAGGAGCTGTTTGGCTTGGAGAAGACTCAGAGGTTGTGGTGACAGTAATGCTTTCGACCTCTCAGGGGCTATTTTCAAGCAGAAGGAGAAGGAACAGTCTAGGCAGCCCCAGGAGGCAGCACCGTGACCCATGGGCAGAAGCCACAAGGAAATGAGTACAGCCTAATTTGGGAAAGAACTTTCTTAGAGTTAGGTCTACCCCGAAATGATCTCTCTCTCTCTCTCTCCTCACCACAGAAAGTAGGAGAGCAGAGGCTGGCCAAGCATTCAATTGAAATATAGTAGAAGGGGTGTGGGCATCACATGGGGATTTGAGCAGACCAGACCAGCCCCCAGAGGCCTGAGAGGGCCTTCTGACTGCAGAGCCTTTCCCATCCTCTCCATGCCTCCCCCACCCACAAATTGACTCTCTCCCTCCTCAGAAGACCCAAAGCACTGACCATGGTGTATTAGAGCAAATTATTTAGGCTTTGTCACCCCCATGAGACTGAGGGCCTTCTAAGCAGAGAAAGGACTTCTTCAAGTATGGGTCCACTCCTCCCCTTATCCCAGATGTCACCTGGTGCCTGAACCACAATAGCCACCAGAGAAGAAAGAGAATTGGTGCCAAGGAGTAGGGCGGGGGGCGGGAGAGTGGTCAGTTGTCAGCCTAGAGCCTTTGGAAACTGAGGAGATTCACATAGATTCAGAAACAGTTGAAGTACATCCTGGATGGAGGTGGGGAGAGTGAAGGTGACCTCTAAATGTTCTTTCAGGCCTCAGAAGGCTCTCAGGATGCCAACCCGGATACCTGGCCTTTTCTTTCTTCTGTGTGCCCTTCTGAGAGTTCTCCCAACCCAGGCCCTGTTCCCAAGGGGCTCTTCCTCCCTGCTGGGCCCTCTGGCTCACTCCAAGCCACTTCCAGATGGGCCCCATCCTCCCTCACACCCCCAGCTGGGCCTACCAGCTGGACCTTCTCAGGGAGTGAGGCCCCAGGAAAGTCCAGAGCCCACCCAGCAGGCTAGAAGGAGACCAGCTGCCTATGGGGTGAGGGGGATATAGGGTGAGGGTCTCCCATAGGCAATCTGCATTGGAAATGGATGAACTAAGAATATGGATGGAGGTGGGAGTGGCTTTGTTGAACACCAGAAAAAAATGTAGTCGGCCCAAAGATTCCAGGCCCAAAATGGTCACCATCTTCTGCAGCTCTTTTGTCTCTATGCCCACTTAGTGTTACATGCATGCGGTGGTCGGCACCCTGCACCTAGAGCCCTAAAGCCCCGGGGGTCTGTTTCGGGTTCTGCCACTGATTCTCTGTATGGCTTTGGACGAGCCCTGTCCTCCTCCCACCCACCGCCCTGGGCCTCACTCTGGCATCCCGTCAAAAATGTTAGCAGTGCCAATTTATGGATTGAATGCCCCTAGACTAGACAGAGTCCGGGCCCCACCATCACCATTTGGCCTTCTATGGATATATTTCTGGTTTGCTTACTCATTCACTGATTCCACCCCCCCCCACCCCTCGATTAGAAGCTCCTTGGAGGCAGGGATCTCTCCCTCACTCATCACTGTACCTCTGGTGCCCAACTCAGTGCCCTGCACAGAGAAGACATTCCATCAAGATTTCCTAAATGAATAAATGGATGGCAAGAGCTATGGATGGCCACTCCAGAAAATACATCCATGCACAGTCTTGCCTGAAATTCTAGCAGATTCTTAGACCTCAGTAACCCATCTCTCAGACATCCTACAGGTCCACAGTCCCAGGTTAAGAGACCCAGGAAAAACTCAAGAAAGAAGTACATGTTCATTGTATTATGCACTGTGGGAAGAAAAAAAAAAAGATTTCTATGGGCCTAGCTGGGGAGAAGAATCGGGGTGATCAGGGAACCAGAAGGTGTGAATATGTCGCCTGGCATGGCTGGGACAGAGTAGCCCTGAGCCATGGAGCCATCAGAAACACCAGGTTCTCTCTGCCTCAGCTCACCTTATGGTAAGAACCCAGTGGGAACACGTCATCTCCTTGATGATTTGATGCTTGAGTCCATGCATGCCAATGGACCCCCTCTGGGTTAGAGTCAGATCCTTGGGCTTTGGGCCAGTGGCAGTCAGTGGCCCTGGGTCTGGTGACCCTGATGGAGTCCTGAGCCGACAGGGATGAGGAACAGCTCCTGGGGCATGGGGCCCTCCCAAGGGGCTGTCCCTTGGGCAGCCAGGCCAGGGAAGTCGGTGGGCCTTCCTCTATCTTCTTGCCTGCCCTCACGCCTACTCTCACAGCTCTCTCCATCCTTGCCGGCTTCAACTGGGCTTCTGGTCCCTGCGCTTCCTGCTTTCTGGGCCTCTGGCGGCCAGGCAAATGCCTTGGGCCCCTCTCAAGTGCTGTGCGCTGGGAGAGGTTTTTGCTGTCACTTTGAGTGCTGTGTTGAGTCCTCTCTCAGTGGGCCATACATCCTCTAGGGGCGGCCAGGCCACAGGGAGGCTGTTTTCCAGAATGAAAAAAAAAAAACAAAAACACAAAAAACCTCAGAAAACAACTAGGGGTTGGGAGCCAGACTGGCCTGAGTTAAAAATTCCATTTCTGCCATTTCCTAGCCACGTAACCTTTGGAAAGTCACTTGACTTCTCTGAGCCTCAGCTTTCTTGTCTGTAAAATAGGGAGGACGACACATATCCTCTAGGGCTATTGCAAGGAGTTGGTGAGGTCCTATATATGGGACACTTAGCACAGGGCTGGATACTGGCTTTTCAATAGGCAGTAGCTCTTCCTGGTGGGTAATATCGGCAAGGGCTCCTCATCCCTGCGCTGGCAGTGTTAGCTCTCCCTGGGAGCTCGTTGAAAATGCACAGTCTCCAGCCCCACCTCAGACCTGGTGAGTCAGAATCTGCATTTTAATAAGATCATCTTCCGGAGAAAGTTTGAGACAGGCGCCCAGCCTTCAGGCGGCCACACAGAAGGAACACTGTGTATTCTGGCAGTCTCTGAGGGAAATAGCTTTGTACATCCTTAAGTCAAAACGGTAACAGTAGTGGTTGCAGTTTCCTACCTGTGCGTGGGTTTACTCCACACGCTGGGCGCTTACTAGGTGCCAGACTCTATCCAGGGTGCATCACAGCAACCGCATGAAGTCAGTATCACAAACATGCCCACCTTACCAACAAGCAAGGCAAGGCCCACGAAGGTTAAGTTGTTGGTCCCGAATTGCAGTCCGTGATTGACGGAACCACGATGCCAACTCAGGCAACCTGCCTTGAGTGCTCATGTGCTAAGGGTCACATAAAAAAAAACGTATTTAGTGTGCCAGCTGGTCAGGTCCATGCCACAGGCGCCCATTGAATTGCTTTCCTGCCGCCCTGGAGACGCTGAGGTGGAGGAGACCCAGGACCCGCTCTCAGGGAAGCCCCAGGCCAGGGCAGGAGACAGGCACACAAGTAAATGATAAAAGGAAGTGGCCTGCCATCTCTGCTGGGCCAGTGAGGGCCAACACAGTGCTTTGGGGGCGCAGAGAAGGGGGGCCGGGAGTCTTGTCAAAGGCCAGCCAGGAGGATCTCCCGGCCCACGCAGCTTTCCAGCAGGAGGTGGGCTTCCCAGTTATGGCTTCCTTTAAATCTTCAGGCTCTTTGAGAGTGATTAAGGGCCTTCTAGATGAGCCAGTGAGACTAGGATTCTAGTGAGAAGAATGTTGGCGAGGGAGGCAGGTGGTAGTGGTCAGGAGATCCTGATTTGAGCCCTGTCTTAGGTTTTCAGTCTCCACGTAGACTTGGACACTTGGGCACCACGTTTCTCTAGGTCTTCAGGGATGAGGGGTGGATGCTGTGGATGGGGTTTTAAGCCCTGACCGAGGATCCAGGGGCCTGTTGCTACTTTCCTGGGGGCAGGGACCACATCTGCCTTACTCACTGCTATATCCCCAGCAACTAGCCCCATCACCCAGTCTAGAGCTGCTGCTCCAGAATGATTTGTTGAATGAATGTTAAGTGAACAGCCACGGGACAAGGGGCCCAGGGTGGGCAGATCGCAGTCCCCTCTTTTGCCCAGAAGACGTCTGTCCTCAACAGAACCCAGTCAGCCTCCTTCTCCCTCCAAGGCTCTGCTCTCCACCCCAAGCTGGAGTTGGTTCCGCTTCCTCTGCCTGTCTGGCAGGGGGCTCCTGAAGGTCAAGGAAAGAGAAAGGGGTGGCATGCAGAAAGATTGGCCTTCAAGGCCTATGGGGCCAAATTGGGGGTGGGGGTTCAGAGGTGGCAGAACAAAGGACAAAGCCATACATGGCCACAAGCTGGTGGGGACTCGAGGGGCAGAGCAGGGAAGCGGGCAGACAGGAAGCTGCAGCTGGATTGTTGAGGACGTATGTTTCCCGTTAGGTGCTCTTTCTCTCCCTCCCACTCTCCTCTGGGAGGTACAGGGAGAAGAAAGAGGATGTGATGTCTAGGTGACCCCTACTATGTGCGGACAGGTTGGCAGGAGCTCTCCCCAGGTAGGCCCTTCTGGAGCCCAAGGCCCTCCTCCAGGCCGGAGTCCCAACCTGCTATACCCAGCTAGTCTGTCTCCTTGAGGTTAGGTTAGCTCCCTGGAGGTCCCAGGCCTGAACACCCACAAGATGCCCTCAATCCACTGGCTTTGAGTCAAAGACACCCAGGTTCGAATCTCTCTTCCAATACTTGCCAGGTGATGTGACCTTGGTTAATTTTTCGGGTCCTTGGTTCCTGTAACTTTAAAGTGGTAAATATGATTGCTGTCCTGCCTCCCTCCTAAGCAATGTATACAGAGGGGGCAGAGACCACACACAGAATCTCCCATGGCCCTGCCTTTCCATGGGCAGTGGCACGGGTCATGCATCCCTTGCCTTTCTTCTAATTCTTTTTTTTTTATGATATGTTAGTCACCATACAGTACTTCATTAGCTTTTGATGCAGTGTTCCATGATTCATTGTTTGCGTATGACACCCAGTGCTCCATGCGATCTGTGCCCTCCTTAATACCCATCACAGGGCTAGCCCATCCCCCACCCCCCTCCCCTCTGAAACCCTCAGTTTGTTTCCCAGAGTTCATAGTCTCTCGTGGTTCATTTCCCCCTCTGTTTACCCCTCTTTCATTTTCCCCTTCCGTCTCCTACCGATCTCCCTGCTATTTCTTATGTTCCATAAATGAGTGAAACCATATGATAATTGTCTTTCTCTGCTTGAACTTATTTCACTTAGCATAATCTCCTCCAGTCCCATCCGTGTTGCTGCAAATGTTGGGTAATCATACTTTCTGATGGCTGAGTAATATTCCGTTGTATATATGGACCACATCTTCTTTCTCCATTCATCTGTTGAAGGGCATCTCAGCTCCTTCCACAGTTTAGCTATTGTGGACAATGCTGCTATGAACATTGGGGTGCATGTGGGCCTTCTTTTCACTACATCTGTATCTTTGGGGTAAATACCCTTGCCTCTTTCTTCCCCTCTATACATTCTGGCCCTGCCTGGTGGGAAGCCATCTCAAAGGTCAATCCCTTTACACCATGGAAATACCTCTAGCCCCTCATCACTGTCTCTTACACCAGCCATCCCCAAAGCAATCTTGACAGACTTTTCATGGCACAGAACACAGCCACACATTCACCATCTACACACACACACACTAGGTAAGGAAGGGGAGGCACACAGAGAGTCCTCAAGCAGAACCCCCAGAGCAGGGCCTCCACTAAATGCCTGCCATGTATTATCTGGGCCACATGCAAGGAGGCAGAGGCCTTGCCATTATTCTCTTCCACGTCGCACGCAGAAAGACAGAACGGGAACACACTCCAAAACTCCCAGCTCTGGAGCAGCCAAGCCCACATTGTAACCCGTATCAGTCGAACCCTAAAGCCCAGGGTATTCCCACTGTTCTGTGTGGCCATCCCTGCGGCTGGCTGCAGAGAGCAGCAGGGGCATGGATTGTTACAATGGAATGAACCGGGACACAGCCATGGGATGGAATACTGCAGAACACTGAAAAAGAAGGCTCTTCTGTGACAAGCAATGACCTGGATGAATGACCCAAACATTACGTTTAGCGAAAGAAGTACGACAAACGAAGAACACAGTATGGTGTGCCCCATTTGTTTTCCATGTATATAAACCTCAAAAACTGACGAAACTGATCTGCGGGGATAGAAGTCAAAGTAGTAGTTACCCTTGGAGCAGGAGGGGGAATTACTGATGGGGAGGAGGCCAGGGAGAGCCTTCTGGAGCCCTGGAAATGTGCTGTATCTCTATTGAGGTGGTGATTACCTAGATTGATACATATGTAAAAATGTATGGAGCTATACCACTTAGGATCCATAGAAAAAGGATTTTTCAAAGCCCAGTGGGCCAATATCTTCTCTCAGATCTTTGCATGGCTGGCTCCTTGTCATTCAGATTGCCCCTGAAATGTCATCTCTTCAGAGAGGTCTTTCCTGATCCTGACCGTCCACCACCTAATAGGATCCAGTAACACACCCCCACCCCATACCCCAGTTACTTCTTTTTCTTCTATTAATTAGTTGTCTTTTATTTTTTGGCTTGTATCAGTAGTGTGCTGGAGCTGCCTCTCGCCGGCCCTTGCCAACTCAGTGTTCAGTAACTTCAGGTGAGTAGCCTGGAATCTGCCACAACGGAAGTAGTTATACCAAGGAAATCAGCAGATGCTGCAGTTAGAGCTCCCCTCCCCCGCAGCTGCTTATTAAAACATTTACCGGCACGCCCTGTGCATCTCGCTATCTGAAATTCTCTTTTGTCTTTGTTTGTTGGCTTGTTTGTTATCTGCGTCCCCCACGTGTAATCTCCACGAGGGCATGGATAGCTCCACGATATCATTTTTACTGCTGTAGCCCCAGTGCCTAGAACAGTGATTGGCATATAGTAGGTGCTCAGTAAATGCTGGTTGAATGAATAAAGGTCTGATGGCTATGCTGTGGAAGCACAAGAGAGGGAACAATTACCTTTGTACCAGAATAAGGAACATTAGAGTTGGGGCTTCAGGGTTAAGAAAAAGGTTGCTAAGTAGACGGGAGGGAAAGGATTTCCCAGGCAGAGGGAAGAAAATGGAAGCATGGGGGGCGCCTGGGTGGCACGGTGGTTAAGCATCTGCCTTCGGCTCAGGGCGTGATCCTGCTGTTATGGGATCGAGCCCCACATCAGGCTCCTCCACTATGAGCCTGCTTCTTCTTCTCCCACTCCCCCTGCTTGTGTTCCCTCTCTCGCTGGCTGTCTCTATCTCTGTCGCAAAAATAAATAAAATCTTTAAAAAAGAAAAAAAAGAAAAAAAAGAAAATGGAAGCATAGAAGAGCACGGGAGCATCTGGAGAAACCCAGCAGCCAGAGTGACCATATTGCAGGGTGGGTGGGGCGGGGAAAGGTGTGAATTGTGTGGAAAGGTAGGCCAGGGCCACACTGCAAAGGGCCTTAGCTCCTTGAGTGGATGGCTGGGTCTTCCCCCACAGGTAGTAGGGAGCCACAGAAGTGTTTTAATTAAAGAGAGAATCTGGTCGATTCTTCGCTGGCAAGACATCTCTGGTAGCAGAGCAGAGGGTGGTGTGAAGGGGGATGCCAGAAATCCCGTTGTCTCTGCAGGGTTGCCTAGGACAGAGGCTAGTCTTTTGAACCCGCAGATCTTCTCGCTTTCCCTGCCTGTTTCCTTCGCTCAGTGAAGATGGAAAGCAGCTGGCCCTGTCCTCAAAACCCAGTGGCCCTTCACGTCCTAGGCCTTAGTTTCCATTGGCCACACTTCTCCTCGGTCTAGCCTAGCTCAGAGGGGGCAACCTCTGCAGCCCTGCCAAGATTCTCAGAGAAACGGTGCCCGGTGTGGGCACTGGGACTGTCTGTGCCTTCCTAGTGTTCGGACAGCCACCCCACACCCTGTGCTGGGCCCCATCCCGCTGAGCCGAGGAACAGCAGCAGCCACCACCTCCGTCACTGCTAGAGAAGGAGGGTTAAGGGGCCTTTGTTGTCTGGGGTGTTGCTATGCAGGGCCGGCCCCAGGCAGCTCTGAGATTGGGCTGTGGTCTGGTGTGGGGCTCAAGTTTGGCAGCCGAGGCAGGCCACCCCAGCCGGGGCTCCCGTTCCAGGCAGGGAGAGCTAAATTAGAGCTTCCAGCCTTCCAATTTAGAGGACCAAAATAAACCCAGCAACATTCCTGCCGGGGCCCCAGTGCTCCAGCCTCTAGGGAGAAACCAGGCTCTGTCCTCAACCCCAAAGTTATAGAGACTGGGGAGCTGGGTAGCCAGGGATGACTAACAGCTGGGCCACAGGACAGACTGGTGGCGCGAGAGGGAGTGGGTCACAGCATATTCCTGTGTCCATTTCAGTTCAGTCTGATTCAACTCATCACACATGTGATGTCAGGCACTGGGCTAGCTCAGCCCTGGGAGGACTGCGGGGAGTAATATTAGGACTCACCCATCTGGGAGATGCCCTAAAGACCATCTGGACCACACTTCTCATGTTACAGATGGAAAAATGAGGCCCAGAGAGGAAAAGGGACTGACCTAAGGTCACACAGAAAGTCGGGGGGCAGAGCCAGGAGTAGAATCTAGGGCTCTAGTTCAGAACTCACTCTGCTCCCGGCAGACCCAGAAGAACATGTCGCTGGAACTTCAGATGGTGTGTCTGTGTGTGGGGGGGGGCGGCTAGAGGATCCCTAGAATTTGATTGGCATGCAGAAGCTGGGGGAAGCTTCCCAAAGGTAGGGCTCGGAAGCTGGGTTGAGGCAGAGGGCGATTTAGGCATAGAGGACAGGCCTCAAGAGAGCATCTCCTTGCCAGAACCAAGATGCTGATGTGACCCAAGAGTGGCGTGGGCACATGGGTGTCCCTCCCTAGCATCAGTTCCAGTAAAGACCTCCTCCTAGGGACACTTGCTTCCTCTCTTTCTTAGGAGGAAGGAAGCTGAAATGATGATGATGATCAAAATAATAGCTAACATTTATCGAGAGCTTTCTGGGTGCCAGGCTCCGTGCAAAGTGTTCAAATGTGTTGTCTCATTTGGTCCTTTTAACAATCCTATGAAGTGGGGCCTATTATCATCCCCCTTTCAGAGTTGAGGAAACGGAAGCACGGAGAGGTTAAGAGACTTGACTGAGGTAACACGGTGAGTGTTGGAGCTGGGATCTGAACACAGGCAGTGTGGTTCTAGGGTCTGTGTACTTAACCACTATGCTATAATAGCATCAATGAAAATTATAATGATGAGTTCATGTTTATTGAGTACTTGCTATGGGCCAGACATTGTTGAAAGCATTTCACAGGGAGTAGCTTGTGTAATCCTCACAACAACTTTATGAGGTGGGTATAATTATTATTATCCCCAATTTACAGAGAAGAAAATTGAGGTATAGAGAGGTAAAGAGCTAGTATTGCTTCGGCAAGACCTTGCCAAGTAGACAAGGGAGAAAGAATTTCCCAGGCTGAGGAAACAAAATGGAGGCGTGAAGGAGCATGGGAGCCCCTGAGGAAATCTGGCAGCCAGAGTGTATTATACGGGGTGAGGGTGGGGAGAGGTATGGCGTGAGCCTGGAGGTTGCCCCATGCCCTCTGGTGGAGGGGAATCTGCAGTGGCCTGGGTGAGAGGGAGTGAGGGGCTTCCCCTAGTTGATCTGTATGGTAAGCCAGCACTATCCTAAGACCCCACCCTGCCCCCATGGACCAGGCTAGGCCAGGGCAGGCAGAAATGAGGGGAGCAAAAAGTGCAGGACTCACCCACCTCCTCCACAGGCAGGCGGAGCCAGGGGGTAACTCTGTAGGGTCTCTTTCTCCTCTTTACAGGAAGTTCGCTGTCCTGGGGAACCTAATAATTCTCAGAGACCCAGAGAATGGCAGAGCCACAAGAGAGTCCCTTGGTGTGACTATCCTATCCCATGCTCTCGCGGCAACAATGTCAAAGCTGAGGCTCAGAGTGGTGGAGGGGCTCACCCAGTGTCATTCAGCTCAGAAGGTCAACTCTCCGTCCCCAGAGTTAGTGTCTCCTTCCCCACCACGCCTCCTTTTGAGTAGGCCCTTAGGGTCAGAAGACAGCTGAGCATGAGTGACAGTGGAGTTCTCACCTGAAGCCACAGAGGCTAGAAGGAAGTGTCACTGTGTTTCTCAAATCCCAGAAGAAAAGAACAGTCAACCCAGAGTTCAATATCCAGTGAAAATATCCTTCGGGAATGAAGCAGAAGTAAATATACTCTCAGATGAAGGACAACTAGAGAATTTCTGGCCAGCAGATCTGTTCTAGAAGAAATGCTCAAGAAAGTTCTTTGGACGAGAGAGCAATGAGGGAAAGTTGGGACAGGGATAGATTAGTTCTTCTGTGTCATGTGGGCCCTTGTCACCCTCCCCCAGCCCCAACCCTGTTCTCTTATGGTCCTCCCAGGCTGGATGCACATTCCCTGTGCCCCTGGCCGGGGCAGTGATTCAGGAGCCCTGGGCCTGGGCCCATAGGCAAGGCGGAAGGCTAAGGGAACTGGTATGAGATGTGGAATTCTGAAATGCGCAATAGTACCTAACCCCTGCTGACTTGCTAGGCAACCTCAGGCAGGTTTCTTATCCTCTCTGAGCCTCCACCTGGCCAATGGGGAAAATCACCCTTTTGTGTGGCTGAGACAAGCAGAGGGGTGGGAAACCAGTTAGTGGTGTGTGGAAAGGCTGTCCAGATGCAAGGGATGGTTATTATCATTCCTCTCCTGGCCTCCCTCCTTTCCAGCCAGCCAGGCATCTGCAGTGGGGGCTGGAGGCAGGCCACTTAGCAACTCAGCTTCCTTTCACTTCCTCCCTGGGGCCTCTGCAGTTCTGGATTCCAAGGCTTTGATGGAAGGGGTAGGAGCTGCCTCTTGGGCTGCCTCGCCTGGGCCTACCCCTCTCCATGGATTTTTATCAAGAGGGGAGGAAGTGACCTGGAAGTGGGGCAGCTCTTCCGCCAGGGTAGCTTGGCATCACCGGATGATCCTGGTGTGCTCTGGGCTCAGGCAGAGGGTTGAGGCATCTCCAGCAGGAGGCCAGGCCCCGAATGCAAAACTCGAAGTAGTAACAGCTGCTATGGCGGAGTCACGAGGTGAGAAGGACAGGAAGGCACCCAGGCCTGGATGCAGAGCAAAGATGCCAGATGAGTCTGGAGATCTGACTTCTGAACCCATGGAGTCACAAGCCAACGCTGGGGGTTCTCCCTTCCCCTGTCAAGCCTTGACCTCCCCTCCGTGCTCTGCGTGTGCATGTGTGTGGGTGTAGGAGAGGGCTGGACCGCTAATCTCCAAAGTCTCTTCAGGCTCTGACACACTGTGCTTCTAAGTGAGCGACTTTGGCCCGGGGCAGGAGGCCCAGGGGAGCAGGGGGTCCCGAGAGCTATCTGGAGGAGTCAGTACGATGTGGTCCTTGCTAGTGTACTTTGTTGCCTGACCGAGGACCTGGGAGTTCCAACTCTATCATTATCATCTATATAACCTTAAACAAGTCACATAGTGTCCCTAATGTTGTGAGGCCAGTTTTGCTTTTCTCCCATGGTCCCCACCTTGGCAGGACATTGCCCTCTCAGTGGGTCATGTGGAGGATGTGAGATCTCCTTTGCATCTGATAGGAGGGCTCACGAAATAGCTACAAGATGCGGTCGGCACAGGTCTCACATGTGGTTCCCATGTCCAGCCTGTCCCAGCCCCCTATACAGCCCAGCTCCTTGCCAGGCTGGCACCAGACCCTCTCAGCCCCTGGGACTTGGAGCAAACCGGTTCCCCTCTGACTGTCCTGGATGCAGTCACAGGTCTGGGCCATACTGTTCTTCCAGCAGGTGCCCCCTTGGAAGATGGCAGAGGGTTTTGGCTCTCCAACTTCACCGTTTGCCCTGAGGGGATTCCACACACTACTCCACAGGGCTTTGAAATAGCCCAGGCCAGGCACGAGGTGATCAGGGCAACTGACAGAGATGGCTAGGTCAGCCCCTCCAAACATGACCCTGAAGGATACTCACGCAAGGGAAAGGAACAAGTTGTTTGGAGACCACAACAGGTTCAGAAAACCCAGCGATGTCTGTGGTGTTGGGGGAAGCCCCAAGGGCTTGGTCAGTTAGAAAACAGAGACAGGGGCACCTGGGTGGCTCAGTTGTTGGGCATCTGCCTTCGGCTCAGGGCGTGATCCCAGCGTTATGGGATCGAGCCCCGCATCAGGTTCCTCCGCTAGGAGCCTGCTTCTTCCTCTCCCACTCCCCCTGCTTGTGTTCCCTCTCTCGCTGGCTGTCTCTCTCTGTCAAATAAATAAATAAAATCTTTAAAAAAAAAAAGAAAGAAAACAGAGACAGCTTGGGACTAGGCTTCTGTAGTTGGAGAAGGGGCAGGGATGGAGGGACGTCTGTGAGGGGAGGCCAGAAGCTCAAAGAGCTCCCTCTTCCAGCTCTCCAGCAGCCAGCTAGTTTCTCCCCACATAAAGAAGCAGGGACATTTAAGAAATTATTCCCAACTTCACTTGTCATCTGACCCGGGCAGGGGGAGGAGGAGGAGGAGGAACAGAGGTAGGATACAGGCCGGACTCGCCCTTGGCTCTGTGACATTCTTCCCTGCCTCGCTGGGTACCTGCCCTTTGCCTGAGGTTGGTTATCTGCCTTCCCCCACCAGACTCTGAGCCTTCCCAAAGTCTTCCAGTAGATTTTTTTTTTTTTTGGTTGAACTTAGCTGGAGTCACGTTCCAACAATACTGCCACCGGATACGGGCCTGCTGGCTGAAAGTAAAGGACCAGCACACCTGTCCTAGCTCTAGAACAGACTCAGTGCGCCATGAGGGGCTGGGCCAATTCAGAATCTAGGTCCCTTGGGTAGTGCAGCAACACATTAGGGTGCCCTAGTTCCAAGGCCTCGGGCTAAAGCACACAGTAGGTGTTCAGTGCTGAGTAAGTTGATTTAATCAATGAATACGTTACCTCCGCTCCCAGCTGTCCCACCGACCCTGTCCTCAGTGCCAGACCATATCTACCTCTGACCACCAGCCTGCCCTGGGCCTCCCTGCCCACCTGACTTCAGAGAGAAAGAAGAGAAAAATCTGAGTCGCGGCATGGCAGAGCTGGCCTGGCCCTTACTCTGTGGGGTCCAACTGGACCAGATGGGGGGGTCCAAGGCCCAAAGAGGTGAAGGGACCGGCCACAGGTGTTAGGACTAGGCTCTCCTGCCTCTGTCACAACATATGGCAGGAATTTTTGTTAGGTTTGTGTGGCAGGGGTCCTACTCCAAAGCAAGTCCCTTCCCAGAATGCACTGGGACTTCAAAGCGTGGCAGGATGGCATCTGGGCTCTCACCACTCCCCTTCACCCCCGGAACTCCTGAGGCTAGAGGGTGGGAGTGCCTTTGATCAGCCAGGAGTGTTGACTGTCCTTCACTGAGCCTGACAGCAGAGATGAGCCAGAGGCTGGCCCATGCCCTCTGGATGCCGAGAGAGCACACAACGTCACTAGAGAGAAAGTCCAGCCTCCAGCCTGGGGCTTCCTGCATCTGGGGCTCGCCACCCAAAGCCTGCACAGCTGGCCAGCAGGGAGGCCCCCAGCTGCGGGATGTTTGTGCTAATCCTCAGCAATGGAAGCAGCTTGATAGCTGGGCTGATGTCTCCAGGGTGGGCTGCCACTCAGTGCTGGGGGCTCTGCTTCCCAGTGACTTTTCAATCCTACATTCCTCCCCTCACGTCCCTGCCTCCTGCAGCCCCCCACCCCCGGCTTCTCCCGGTTATCACCACTTCTTCAGAGAAGGTCGAGGGTGGGGGAGAAAGAACAGGACCCTGGACCGAGAGTATGGAGACCTGGGCCTGGCCACTGCCTTGCTGTGTGATCTTTGAGTTAGTCCCTGGCCCTCTCTGGACCTCAGTTTCCCCAGCTGTAATGGATAGGGCACTGTCCTGGTGCTGCTCCCCCAGGAGTCTCTGAATCAAGGAATGGGATTTGTGCCTGATAATGACCATGGGCCATGCACGTGGAAGGGTTGCTCAGTCTCGGGCCTGCTGGGCTCAGTTTGCTTGACTCAGCACTTGATCTGCTCGCTGTGCCCCTGAAGCCAGTGTTAAAGGGACAGGGAAGTAAGGTTTCAGAGGGAACTTTGATTAGACTGGAGAGAAGAACACAGAAGAGTACAGATTGTGTGTTCAGACTAAAAAATGCCCTATCTGTCCTTGGACCCGTGGCCTAGGGGGCAAAGCCGAGAAGCCCGATGGTGTATACATTTAGGAACATGGAGTACAGGCCTCCTCTCAGAACAGGGTTCTTGGGTCCAGAGGTCATATCTTGCTCCCAGAATCCAGTGATGCTCAGCAAAACAGCCTTTCTTGGGAAAAAAGACCATGACACGAGACCTCTCCAGCCAACAAAGGATAGAGGCTTGTACTTGGCCTCCCAAGCCAGTGTATGTTATTACTACCAGAGGCCCCTGGTGCCCACTGGAGCCGGGGACCACCACCGTCACCTGCACAAAGCAACAACTCAGGCCTCATTTGTTAAGACTGGGGGAAACCAAGTCTCAAACTGAGGCTGGCCAGCAAGGCTGTTCCCTGCCAAGGCTTCCCTACCTCAGGGATTCCTTAGGCCCACTACGTGTTGGGCTGGGAGGAAAATGAAGAGGTAGAAAGCCTCCTGGGGTTTGTTGGTAGTTGAACAAGCCTCAGTGATGGGAGGTGGACCAGAGGCCTGTGGGCATGGGGTGCCATTGGGAAAAGGAGAGGGGCTCTCCTATGGTCTGTCCACCTTGTGCCCATCATCTCTTCTTTCAGCCCTCACAATCCAGAGGAGAGGCCATCTGGGCTGCTTTTTCTAAGTGAGAAAAGCAAGGCACAGAGTGGTTAGAGAGCTTTCCCCGATGTCCAACCACCCAGAGTCAGGAGTCAGGCCCCATATCACACTGCCGTAGTCCAGAAACAGACAAGAGCACATCCAACAGTTGAGGCCTGGAGGGTTTCACAGAGGAGGTGGCGTTTGGAATAGGGTTTTAAGGATGGAATTGGGATGGGTGAACGGGAAGGAGGGGAGTATTCCAAGGGTGTGGAGGGGTGTGGGGGTGAGATTTGGGTACACCAAGACGGGGTCAAAGCATGGACAGGTACAATGGAAGGATAGCAAAGAGGCCAGATTGGCTAGAGGAAGTGGATGGGAGAGCAAGGGACAAAGCTCCACGGATAGTTGGAGCTCCAACTGTGGGGGGCCTTGAATACTAGGAGAAGGAATTTGATTATGGGGAGTCATGGAAAGTTTTTAAGGGAGGAAGGGCCATGGGCTGTCCTGGTAGCAGCCTGGAAGATAGATTGGAGCGAAGGAGATGGGGCCTGGAGCATGAGATACAAAGACCGGAATTAAAGATAAAGACAAAGAGGGGAGGAATGCTGAGGAATGCTCTTCTCTCCAAAGAGGAGGGAGATTTAAGGAACTGAAAGGCGTAGGACTCTAGGTGTTACAGGGGGTAAGGGAAGAAAGGCGAGATAAGCTCCGGGTTCCAGCGGCTGAAAGAGCTACCATAGGAGGTGAGACTCTGGGAGGAGGCTGCGGAGGAGGAGGTTTTGAGGCTGGGTGTGGGTGCAACGGAAATGCCGGTGCACTTGTGGCTGGTGAGTTTGAGAAACTTGTGGGACATTCCAGTAAACATATGCCATGAGCAGTAGGAGGGAAGGCGAGAAGGAGAGGAACCAGCCAAAAAGAGAGTGGTTTGGGAGGCATCAGCCCCTTACTAGCTGGGCAAACTTAGACCAGTCCCCAAACCTCCCCAGGCCTCAGTTTCTTTGTCTGTGTGATGGGGTAATGAGAACGCCAACCCTGTTGGGTGGTTGCGAAGATTAAATGAACTCACACACATGTGCTGCTTAGAGCAGAGCCTGGCATGGAGGAAACATTCGAGGACTCTTAGCTCTTAATATCATTATCGGTACACAGGTGGTGCTTGCCGTCTGAGGGGTGGGTGAGATCGTGCAGAACGCATGTGAAGGAAGAGCCAAATTGCGGGCCTGGCAGAGCTCAAGGAGCACTGGCCTGTCACAAATGGGCAGAGACCCACAATTGGGAAGACAATCGGCCAGAGACCCTCAGGAGTGTGCCAGTGACCCAGGCTGGGAGGGCCTGGACCTCCAGTTCCAATCTTGCTAGGCTTTGGGGACAGAGTCTTTCTGCCTGACTTGTGAGAGCCGTGGCCATGTGGGCTGCCAGGTTTCCCTGCCTCACCTCTGCTAGAGGGCAACACATTCCCTCACACTGAGCCCCTAGTCAAGCATCGTTGTGGCACTGAGCAAAGGAAAATCTTCACATGGCCAGGGCTTCCCTCCCAGGCCACTGTGGGCCTTGAGGCTGTCCTTCTCAGATTTCCATCTGTGGAGTGATTGGGGTATGCCCCCCTTGCCAGCTCTGTCCAGGACAGAGGGGGTAGATGAGTTTCTGGCTTTGAAGTGCTTTGGGCACCCTCAGGGATTCCCCAGGCAGGCCCAAGCCCTAACTTCTCCACAGAGGTGATGCAAACACAGGCTCTGCCAGAGGAGAAAGGGCCTTCTCTTGCTGCCTGTGGCCTTCCAGCAGGCCACCAGCAGCCCCCTGACAGACCACAGGGGAGGCCTATTTGCAGGCTACAGCCCCAGGCCATGGGCAGGCTGGAGGCCCCAGCAGCAGCCCCATGATCGCCTGTGATCGCAGCCTGGCCACCCTCCCAGCATGCAGCAGGTCGCAGAGCCAGGCTCCAGGCTCACATTTGCAATGGGGTCCAGGGACACAGATGGGCTGATCACGCTTGTGTTGGGCAGCTCAGCCAAGCCAGCTCTGCCAAAGGTCCCGACAGAGACAAGCAGGGGATGGAGGATGGTACACAGAGGCCCGTGTTTTGGGCTCTGTGGGTCCTGTCCTCCTTTTCGGCAGGAGGGAACGTAGTGGGGCAGAGGGATGTGAGATACAAGACTGAGGGAGGCCAAGGCTCCTACACGGAGAAGAACACTGGATGTAGGGGCGCCTGGGGGGCTCAGTTGGTGAAGCATCTGCCTTCAGCTCAGGTCATGATCCCAGGGTCCTGGGATCGAGCCCCACGTCAGGCTCCCTCCTCAGCGGGGAGCCTGCTTCTCCCTCTCCCTCTGCCGCTCCTCCTGCTTGTGCTCTCTTTCTCTCTCTCTCTCTGACAAATAAATGAATAAAGTCTTTAGAAAAAAAAAAAAAGAAAGCTGGATGTAGTGTAAGGAGAGCAGGAGCCGGACTATCGCCTGGGCAGGCGTGGTGAAGTGGCCTTTCACCCTTGTTGTCAGAACCAGACTTTGTTTAATTCCAGTTAGTTCACATGCAGTGTAATTGTAGTTTCAGGTGTATGATAGTGATTGAACACCTCCATACATCACCTGGTGCTTGTCACAAGTGCCCTCCTTACTCCCCATCACCTATTTCACCCATCGCCCCACCCCCTCCCCTCTGGCCACCATCAGTTTATGCCCTATAGTTAAGAGTCTGTTTTTTGGTTTGTCTCTTTTTCTCTTTGAGAAACACCCTTTATTTGAATCTCTTTCATGTGCCAGACACCCAGGACTTTCTTTCATCTTCACAATGCCCCTCCAGGAGAGGTCTTATTACTCCCACTTTACAGGTGTGGAAACCGAGGCCCAGAGAGTTGAAGCGACTTGCCCAAGCTGAAGCAGCAGGAAAGTGCCAGAGCCAGTATTTAAATCCAGGCCTAACTGAATCTGGAGCCCATGCACTATGCCCTGTCCGTGGCTGCCCCCAGTTACAGACTAGAGTTGGGGGGGCATGGCTTCTTTTGTTTAAATATTTTATTTGTTTATTTGAGAGAGAGAGAAAGCATGAGTAGGGGGAGGGGCAGTGGGAGAAGCAGGCTCCCCGATGAGCAAGGAGCCCAACGCAGAACTCAATCCCAGGACCCTGGGATCATGACCGAACCAAAGGCAGACGCTTCACCGACTGAGCCCCCCAGGTGCCCCAAGCCCCTGGCTTCTTAACTAGCGGCTGGCTGAGCCTGACTGGCAAATCCAGTGCTTGTCAGCCCATAGGCTGAAGGCTGCGCTGGAGCACCTGAACCCACACATCGAGCGAGGCCCACAGCCCCTGCGTACCGCGGCCCCACGGAGGCCGACACAGTCCTGAACACCTGGCTCAGAGGAGGCCTGAAGGCCTCGCCTCCGCAGCTTCTCTTCAGCTCCTTCCTATCAGTGGCCGCTTAGGTGGCCAGCTGGCCTCTCTGAGCCCGGCTTCCTCCTCAGCAACAGGAAAATAACGTTACCCTAGCCTATTGGAATGTCAAGCAGATTATCTGAAATAACTCCTGGGAAGGAGCTGGGATTCTGGAGAGCCCAGGGACACAGGAGAAGTGATCTGAGAATGCTCCCCTGTGTCTGCCACATTAGAGTTTTCGGAAGCAGAGTCTGGTTTATTTTCAGGGCCTCTTTTGTTCTGTTTCACAAGCCAGATGTTGGTGACGGTACACTGGTGGCAGTGGTGGGCATGACGGTTGGGGTGGGGGTACACCGGAAAAGAAACATGTATCCAATTGGAAGGTGGCTGCACCTTTTGATCCGGCCACTTAGCGTTAGAAATTAGACAAGTACATGAAGGATGTTGATTGCCTTCTTATATTAGCCCAAAGCGGGAAACAACCTAATAGTCCAACCCTAGGGGATTGACTAGATAATCTATGATTCTAGCACACAGAGGACACTCAATAGAATCAGAGAGCACTTCTAGTTACGGTGGTCACAGATCTCTCTGTACCAAACCCAGAATGCTGGATGATCAATACACTGTCCAAGGAGAAGGCCTACCCCCCTCCCCACCAAAGACAGTCTGGCTCAAAAACTGAGGTACCCAACATGCAAAGAAGTGTGCAGCAGTGAGCACTGCTGTAGGCCGCCAGCACCCCCCACCCCGGGTCAGAGCATGGGTGGGGGGGCAGAACTCAGTGCCTGGGGTGGAACGAGCACCCTACCATGGCTGGGAGGCCAGAGCCAGGCTCACATTGGAGGCCAGAAGAAGGATCTCCCCATAAGAGCTGGAAATACCAGCAGCTGCTGGCAGTTCTGCCTACAAGGCCTGTGGGGAGCTGGGGGGGGGGGCCGGACCCGGGCCCTGGAGGAGCTGCAGAGCAAAGTCGCTTAGGAGGTTGGGGTCCGGGAGACAGCCCATGACCAGGAAGTGAACCGAGCCGTGAGGGCTCCGGGTTGGATCAGGAGACCCCTGACATGCCCTGGGGCAGAGCTCTGAGCTGCCATTGTAAGACCTGATTCTGGACTGGGGGGCCTGGGGGAACCAGTGGAGGCGACCACAAAACCACCAGACAGCGAGGGAGGGGTAGCACTGAGGGAGAGAGACAGACACTAAAACGTAAACACAAACAAAACAGCACCAACTCTCCCTCTCCAAATGAGCCTGCAACCCCACATTCCAAAACACATAAAGAAATCTAATGCTCAAAGAGAGCCAACAAAATCTACAATCAGCACATAAATTTACTCCAGATGAAGTTTTGGAGAGCAGGCTGACAGATTTTGAAAATAAGCATGTATAGGATGCTCCCAGAGATAAACGAAGGCACGATCGTCCTTAAAAGGACAAGATAGGATTGTACAAAAGCAGGAAGAGAGATATGAAGAGAAAAGCAATTTGAAATCTTTAAAATAGAAAATACGGTCATTGCAATAAAAAAAATAAAACCTCCGTGGATGGGAGAGGCTACAGCAGAGGAGAGACCTGCTTGGTCCCGAGGAAGAGGCCCAACCACCAGTCCACACAGCCGTGGGCATGCAGCGGAGCCACGCACGGTGGGGTGGCTCGGCTTCCCCAGCAGGTCCTCTCTCTCTCGTGGCGAAGACAGAGCCAACTTCGATAGCTCCGGGCCGCACCTCCTTGGCGTTGCTGCCAGCCTGCCAGTCTATTTCCAGTCCCTGTTGCGACGGTGCCCAAAAGCCCCTCCTCTGCCAGGTGGAATGGCAATTTTCCCTTCTTTGCTGCTGCCACTGCAGAGTGAGGGAGCTGGGAGCAAGCTTCCTCACGAAGCTGTGGCCTCCGAGGGAGCCACCCGGTACAGCAAGCCTGGCTTTGGAGCAGGAGGTGGGGATAAGCCAGCCCCGTGGAAGACCACCACATCTCCCCCAGTCCTACCATAGGAGGGCGAAAGAGGAGTGGCCGTGTGAGGTGAAGAGGGTGTCCCACACACTCGGAGTCACAGGCGCCCAGCTTTGAATCCCCGTGTTGACATCCACATGACACACCCTTGACTGGCAAAATTATTTTCTCCTTCACGCAATGGGCCTAATCGCTAGAAATTTTGAAATTTTCGCCTCACTCCTGGCCTGTTCTTTCATACAGGGCCTGGCCCTGCCCCCAAACTCTAGGGTCAGGTAGTGGTAGGGAGGTGCTTCTGTATCGGAGCCTCTACTCTTTGGGGAGACTGAGGAGGCAGGCCCGGGGCCTGGAGGAGCTGCCGGGTAAAGTGGCTTAGGAGGCTGGGGTCCGGGAGACAGCCAAGGGGATGGAGCTTCCGAGTGCGCTCCAGCCAGGGAGCACGCCAAGCAGGTGGCCTGCCCTGTGGGTTCCTGTGAGTTTCCAAGTTCAAACCCAGATCTGCTCCACAATGCTGTGGTCATCCAGGGCCAGCCATTTACTTCCCTCTACCTTGGTTTCCCCATCTTCCTAGTAGGGATAACAGCACTCCTTCCCTCCACGGGCAGGAAGAAATGAGGTGGGGCATGTCAAGCACTTAGCAGGGTGCTCACAGAGGGGGCCTCTCTGGACCCCTTCCCGGGCCTTCAGCTCCAGGCTCTGCCTCAGCCCCCAGCCCCAGAAGTGTCTCCCTCGCTCCCTGTTCATCCAAGCCTTTCCTCACCCCACCTTCTCCAGGAGGCAGAAGTCCAGATTGCCTGGCTCTTTGGAATGATAACAGTTTCCGTGGCTGGACTGGCCTTTTATAAGTGAGAGGGGAATCTTTGTTCGTTCTTTTATTCATTCGCTTATTTCAATATTTATTCATTACCTACTATGGGCCAGGCACTGTTCTAGGCACTGGTAATAGATCAGGGGGCCAAAGAGACAGGGTATCTGCGTTGGCAGAGCTCATGTTCCAGAGGAGATGAAGTCCATCTTTCCTGGGGAGGCCTCAAATACAGTCCTACACCCAGGTCAGCTGCTGGGTTAGATATGCATTTTCACCTCGCTCTGAGATGCCCAGCCCTAGGGCCCCAGCAGAGACCTAAGGGATCATGTAATCTGCTCTCTGCCTCCAGACAACCACTCCAGTGTAGACCGCTCCAACCTGCCGCTGTCAGCGAAGCCTGGCTCTAGAGTCCAAAGACCTAGGATCCAAGCCTGATTCTTCTGCTTTTTGATCTTGGGCAAGTGTTGTAAGTGCTCTAAGCCTTCATTTTCTCACCTGTGAAATAGGGATATGAATAGCACCTACCTCAAATGGTCACCGTGCAGATGACATGAGATCACAATATCGCATTCTTGAAATGATGCCTTGCACATTAGGGGCTCGATGCAGCTTAAATTTTACTACTACTGCTGTTATTATTATGATGATGATGATGACCTGACCCAGGGTGTCATAGGCCTTTGGTTTTGTGATCAGTTGCAGGTTTCCAAGGTATGCCTGTGCCTGGCCCTGCGACAGGGCCAGAACCCATATGGCAGCCTCCCAGGAAGCCTGCCCACCATGGCCCTGGGACAGCCCATCTGAGGTTGAGGCCCACTCCTGGGTGTTCCCATAGCGCTTTGTGGAGAACAGCCCCTTTAGGTTTGCCTCAAATGACCCCTTCTCAAGAAGGCCTTCCCTGCCCACTCCATCTGAAACTGCAAACCCCCAGCACTCCCGATTCTCCTTCTCTGCGTTCTTTGCCTCCGTAACATGTAGTGCCACCTTTCATGCTACGTATTTTAGTTATTTTTTTTTTCTTTTTAAAAATTGTGGTTTGCCTCTCCGCTCGAGAATGTAAGCAGGAAGAGACTGTCAACTCTGTGGGGCTGAGCACGCCCAAGGCAATTGGCCAAGAGATAAGCCAGATACCCTGGTCTGCTAGTTAATAACTACAGGAGAGTCGCTTCCTTAATCCGAGCCACAGTTTTTTCCATCAGAACCACAAGGTAGGTGGAACTGGTGGTCTCCAAGGGCCTCCTCAGCCCTGGCTTAGAACATTCTGTGTTTTTGTGCTGCTTCTCGTGATACACAGAGCAGTACCCCAGCCTTCACACGTAGGAGGCCGTGTCACAAGCACTATCAGAGCTACAAGCAGGATTCCTCTGCCCCTCCACCTGGCCTCCCCAAGCCCTCATCTTTGTCAGGAAGGCCCTGGGCTTGGGAGCAAGGCAGCTTGGTCCTCCACCCCCCACAAGTGGTAGGAGTATTCAACCTTAGCTCCCTGTCCTGGCTCATGGGGCCTCAGCTGATGCCCTCCTATGGTCCGATGATATTGCCACAGGTCGTTGCCAGCAGCATGCTCCCCTTCAAGGTGCCATGACTGGACACAATACAGGTTCATATCCTGGTGACTCACCTGCGGTTTGCAAATGGGGTAAAACAACCCCATAGGATAGTTGGCCGGTTCAGGGATCACCGGCTCCTGAGTGCAAGTCCGCCTGGAATTCTGTCTTCTCCCTTATTCTGAGTGTGAGGTCATCTGCTGGGGCCCAGAACAGGAAAGGCCAGAACCTGGCACGTAGCACCCCAGCCCCTGTCTGCCCCAGTGCTCTGCCAGGAAAGAGACCCCGTCTGGAGAATGCAGCTGTCTCCATCGTAGCTTGGGGTCCCTCCATGGGTGCTGTTGACAATACTTACTAGGTGACTGCTGGGCGCCAAGCACTGCTATAGGGGCTGTGGGGAGCATAGTAAGCAAACATGGATACGGTCTCTGCTCTCTGGCTCTGCTTATGTTTCCATGGCAGAGGCGCCATCAGTGCAAGAGCCGGAGGCACGATACAAAGACTGGGGCAGGAAACCCACAGTCTGCACATGCACGCGGCAGAAGCTATGAGCGTGGATGAGATGGCTGGAAAAGAGTGTACAGAGTGAGAAGCAAAGGGGCTTGGGATGGAACCTGGGGAACCCCAACATCTCAGATGTGGGCAGAGGAAGAGATGGTAGGGAGGAAGCAGTCAGGGGGAGGGGTGGGCCTGGGCATGGAACCAAGACAAGAGGAGATTTCCAGGAGGAAGGAATGATCAACCATCAAATGAGTCCAATGAATGAAAGGGAGGTCCAGGCAAAGAAGAGAGGTCTCCTTGTTAGGGTTGGGTGCCATAGAGTAGTACATATGGAAGGCTGCCTGTCCTGGGCTCCAGAGCCAAGTGGAGACAGTGAACACAAGGAATAAAGCAATGTTTATCAAGCACCTATTATATGTCAGGTCCTCTGCTTGGGCCCCCATATGCCTCTTTCTTTCTTTTTTTTTTAATTAAAGATTTTATTTATTTGACAGAGAAAGAGAGCACAAGCAGGGGGAGTGGGAGAGGGAGAAGCAGACTCCCCACTGAGCAGGGAGCCTGACACAGGGCTTGATCCGAGGACCCTGGGATCATGATCTGAGCTGAAGGCAGATGTGACTGAGCCACCCAGGCACCTCCCATATGACTTATTCTTACATTAATTCAGTCAACAATTTTCTAGATGCAGGGACTTCATATAAGCAAAAACAAGTCCCCTGCCCTCATGGATCTCATAGTCTCTGGGGAAAGGGGAGGCACGGGGAATAGGAGCCACACGTGAACCTGAGTAGCAGACAAAGAAATGTGAAACCACAACTGGGATAAGGGTCATAAAGGAGGAGCATGAGGTCCTAATGAGAACCCACAATACTCGGCTCTGACCTGCTGGGAGGGCAGGGCAGACTTCTCTGAGGAGGCCAGCAAGCTGAGATCTGAAGGACAAATAGAAACAAAAGAGGTAAACAGAGGAAGGGGGAGTGTCTCAGAGGGAACTGCATATAGGAAAGAACCTGAAGGTGGCCATTGGGAGCAGAGTGGAGAAGGGGGAAGGCAGAGTGAGTCAGGGTGTGAGGATGGAGGGTGGGCGGGGACTAGATAAGGCTTCACTGGCCAGCACGAGGGGTTTTGTCTTTACCCTACAAGCACAAGAAAGCCACGGAAGGGATTTAAACAGGAGAGCAACACAATCAATGTTGTGTTTTGGAAATGCCACTCTGGCTGTCATATGAAGGGAGGGCAAGAGATGATTTGGGCCAAGCACCAAAGAAGCTATTTGGCTGAGTCCAGTAAAAGATGGAGACAAAGGAGACCGAAACAAATGGGTGGATTAAAAGATGTTTAGGTGTTGTTGACAACAGCAAGAAATTGCATGTAGCTGGTGCTCACAAACAGCAGACTGGTAAAATAAATGATGGTAGATCTACGTAGAAGAATCGAACCGTAAACGGTGTGATGAAGGTTACTAAGTGCTAAACAGAAAGCTTGACAAGATCCATTGTTCAGTCAAAATGCCAAGTACAGAAGAGTATGTGTAGCATGGTGTATTTGTGGAAGAAAGGGAGAAATAAGAATATACAGTGTATTCATTTTTCCATAAAGATGCAGGGGAAGGGGGCGCCTGGGTTGCTCAGCCGGTTGAGCAACGAACTCGTGATTTGCTCAGGTCATGATCCCTGGGTTGTAAGATGCAGCCCACAGTCAGGCTCCATGCTCAACAGGGAGTCTACCTGAGATTCTCTTCCTCTGCCCCTCCTCTCTCTTTCCCTCTCTTTCCTCTCTAAAATAAATAAATAAATCTTAAAAAAGAAGAGATGCAGGGGAAGGCTACTGCCCATCCTCCATAATAAAGGAGGCTGGTTCACTTGTGTGTACCCGGGGTGGGGATGTTGAAGTTGATGGAGTTGGGGTGAGTTCCCTCATGCCATCCCTTATGTTATCTTGATGTTTGAATGTACTACCTATTTGGAAATTAATCATTGTTGAGCACCTGGGTGGCTCAGTCAGTTGGGTGTCTGCCTTTGGTTTGGGTCATGATCCCAGGGTCCTGGGATCAAGCTCCACATCAGACTCCCTGCTCAGTGAGGAGTCTGCTTCTCCCTCTGGCTCGTGCTCTCTCTCTCTCTTTCAGATGAATAAATGAAATCTTAAAAAAAAAGAAAGAAGTCATTGTAAAAGCCCAAGTTACTTAGGAAGCAAACTGATCAGGACTGGTTATGGCGTTGGTAATGTGGGCAATACTGAGAATGACTCGAAGGCTGAGGTTTGTGTACCTGGATGAAAGGGGTGTCCCTTGCTCGGCATGATAAGGGGCAGGAGAAAACCACAGGTTGGGGGAGGAATATGGTGTGATCAGTCCAGGACAGGCTGAGTGAGAACTACGTTCAAAGAGTAAGATGAGAAGAGAGAGACAGGGCAGGAGCTGGAGAAGGAAGTGGGGTCAAGGAAGGCATTTTGTTTGCTTCAGTGGAGGAGAGACCTGAGCACTTTAAAAGCAACTGGGAAAGACCCAGTTGAAAGGGAGAGCCTGGTTGTCCATAAGAGGGAAGGTTTCACTCACTTGATAGGGTCGATTCTCCAGGAGAGGCAGAATGACAGGGAACCCAAAGTACATGCAGACGTTTGCTCCCAGTGAAAGGAAGTTCCTCTATTATAACAGGACATGAGTGGCCAGGGAAGGAAGACTCAGGAGCCCATTTGGCTTCAGCCTTTGTCCCAGAGCCTCATGGGGGAATATCCCCAGAGACTGTACAGCTGTCTGTGGTGGGCTCTGTGGAGGTAGTGGCTGGGGGGGGGGGCGTGCATATCTCCTGTCTCTGTCGATCCCAGGGTCCTGATGTTGACTGCATGCCTGTCACACCCCACAGCTGTACTTGCAACGTCACAGACACCTGACCTTCACAACATTCCTGTGCACTCTGTTATTAGTATTAATCCCATTTAAGAGTTGAACAAAGTAGGCTCAGGAAGGCTCGTGGTCACATGGCTAGTAAATGGCAGGACCCAAATCCAGCAGAACCCAAATCTCCCGATTCCTGGGGCCATGGAGAGGTCCTGATAGAAAGCCATGGAGGAGATGGGATTAAGGAAGCAACCAGACTCAGAGGCCCTGAAGACACCTGTATATTCTGAAATTCCCTCTGGATGGGAAATTCCCTCTGGATGGGAAAATCACCCAGGGGGTGATTTTGCGATGTCTGGAGACCTTCTGGTTGTCACAACTTGGGGTAGGGGGCTGCCCCTGCGCCTAGTGCGTAGAGGCCGGGGATGTTGCTAAATGCCCTTCAGTGCACAGGCCAGGCCCGATAGCATAGAGGCCTGGGGCCCAAAAATGCAGAACCCACAGCTTCAAAAGCTCAGGGGGCCAAGCAGTTTCTCATCGCCTCCCCTCTCCCTCCACAAAAGCAAGTATCTTCATTGTTGCCTATTGGCTTTTCACTTCTGCGATGTGTGCGTCACTGGAAAACATTCCAACAATGCCACAGTGTTTAAAGTATAAAATAAAAGCCAGGCCTCCTCCCTCCCATCCTAACTCCCCAGAGATAACCCTTGTTACTGTAACTTTTAGTGAACAGGTTGAACACCACAAATGGAAAACAACTTGTTTTTCTCCAGTCAAGTCTCTCTGTGACCTATTTCTTCTCTGCCTCTTGGGTGAAAGCTCCTGAAGAGCCATAACTTTTTCAGCCATTTTCAGAGAATTAAAATAATCGTCCTCCAATGATGCTCAGGAATCAGTGTCACAGATTAAAGAAACTCCAGATATCACTAAAAGTGAAAGCTTTTCCCTTGTCCTCTGAGGGGCCTGTCAGGCCCAGAAGCAAGGCTGCCATAGTGGACAGGTCTGTGCTCCCATGTTCTTCCCTCCTGGTTGCAGGCAAGGCCCCTGTAAGGATGCACCGTCGTTTATTTACCCAAGTATCAGTTGGTGGGCATCGAGGTCATTTCCAGTTTTTTACCTTTATAAGCAATGTTGTGACATCCTCGTTGGTTAAATTATGCCTTTGGCATAAATTCCCAGAAGTCAAGGTGCCAAGCTGTGTGTATTTAAAACATGAATCCTCTTTCCAGAATGTTCTCTCCAGCCATCGAATCCGTCTATGCGCCTACCAGCAAAGACTGAGAGGGCCCATTAAGGGTCTGGGTCTGTATCTCTCTCTCTCTCTCTCCCTGACTCTGTCCGTCTCTCTTTCTCCTAACACAGAGCCTGGCACATACAAAGAAGACTAAGAGTTAGCCGGGCATCTCGCAGCTCACTAGGAAAGTGTGAAGTCTCTCCCAACCTTCTCCTTCCCTCCCTTGCCCCTCACACTTCTGTGGATCCTGGGTCCTGAATTGCTCTTGAATCTGTCCTTTCCTCTCCGTCCGTGACCAATGCTGGAATTGAGGCCTCACCTTCTTGTGCCCAGAAAAGTTCCTTGCTGCTCCTCCCATCTCCAGTTCTGCCATCTCAGATCCGTTCTTGACCCCTCCAGAGGGAAGGCCCTAAAACACCGTCCGTCCGGTCGGCCTCCCTTCCCACCTCCAGAGGCTGGCTCCCTATGGTGCACTCCACAGGGCAGTCTGTGGCCCATCTTCTCCCTGCTCCTGTCACATCTACTGGGGGCTTCGCCTCCCCCTGCATTACACTCCAGCCAGCCACATGACGCTGCCCACCTGCCTCAAGCACAGCAGGCTTTGGCTCTTTGCCTGTGGCTCTCTCTGGCCGCGCTATCCTCCTCTTCTTTTACACGAGTAGACATGCGCTGGTTTGTGGCTCCGCAGCATTCATTCCTCTCCTTTACTTCGATACCTGCTACTTTTCAGTGAATTGCCTGCCTCACTGGGGTAAGGCTGGTGAAACAGTCAATCCATGCGTCTGCCTGCTACCAGGGGAGCCAAACGGACCTAGCCTTCTTCTCCCCAGCCCAGTCTAGCCAGGGAGCAGGCATAGGACAAGCTTTGGTCACTGGATCCTCTCTTTGGACTTTGGATCCGGAGCAAGTAGTATAAGAATGGAAGAGATCATTTTCATCCATTTCAGTGGCAGCGCCTTCATCAAACCGTCCCTACTTCCTTCCCCCTCCCCCCGCTCCTCCCAATGCTGCCTTTGCTCCTGTTTATATCCAAACTTGGTTCTCTAGCCTTTTCCTTCATTGCGTACTCTCCTTGTAGCCTACCCCCGAGCTCCCCAAATTCCTTTCTCTCATCAGTTAGTCAGAGATGGTTTCTGTTGCTCGTGACCAAAAGTTTCTGAGAGAAAGCCCAGCTCCGATGTCCCTTCCTCTGCAAAGCATTCCCTGGTTCTCTGAACATTCTCCTAGCACTCTGTGTGAAGGGCAACCCCCCGTTTTGTTTTGTTTTTTTCATGTCCCTTCCACTAGAGTAAGAGCTCATGTTGGTCCCACCGTGGTAAGCTCAGTGCCTAATCCAGAGTCAAGCACTTAAGGCAACAAACATTGAAGGACTAAGCTAATGAAGTGGAGCTCTGCCCCTTATCAGGGACTTGGGCAGGCTCTCGTCATGCCACAAAAACAATGCCAGTGGCTGCCTCCCTTGTGAGACAGGCTGGGAATAACATGAGCGGATTTCTGTTTGGGGCCCTCATTCTGTCTGTGCCAGGGAAGATGGAGTGGGAGGAGGCAGGGAAACAGGAGTGGGGGGTGGGGAGGTGACTGGTGGAGCCTCTCAGGTGGGAGATGACAGTGAACCGGATTAAGGTGGTTACAGTGGGAACCGAGAGGGGAAGGGGCTGACTGGGGAGATTGGGAACCGAGCATTAGAAGTGAATATGAAACTCAATTGCTTCTGGTAATTCTCAAAGCACAAGCTGGCCCTTTGAGGTGGCTTTCCTCCCAAGGAGGTGGCGAGGGAGCTCATGTGCGTGTGCGTGGACGACCGGACGACCGTTAGGGAGGGTGTCACACAGTCTCCAGCATCCCCCTCCCACCACCAGCCACCATGAAGGCTGCCTGGCCTGTTTTCTAAAGCACTCCCCCAGGCAGCAGCGGGGAGAGGGGAAGGGGGGCCGGCCACCCACACCACTCAGCAGAGGTGAGCTGAGGAGCAGCCAGTCCTCTCATCCTGCTGCCCCCAGCCACTACAGGCTGCCAGGTGCCTTGTTTGGGATGAAAGCTTTTAAAAACCCATGTGTATGGATGGTCATGCATTCATTTTTGTTCATTTCACTAATACTCACTGAGCCTGGAGCACGCAATGTGCCATGGACGCTGATCTCAAGAAGCTCGGGAGCTGGCGGAGGAGAAGATGCGTAATCAGGCAATTAGGAACCAGTGTGAGCAGGAGGTAAGCACTGGTTGCTATGGGAACACGAGGAGAGGCCACAGCTGCTGCTCCTCTCCAAAGAGTGGTGACAGGCGAAACAGGAGGCATGAGGCAGGCAGACCTGCTTGCCAGGCCCAGGTCCACACGGCCCGGGCGACTAGTCCGGGACAGAATCTTCTGGCACAACAAAACCTATCACCTCTCTGCTCCTTCACTGCCTCCCCTGAGAAATGAGAAAGGGGAGCATGATACAAAGGCCAAATGAGACCCCGCGTGTTTGTGCATGGCCCCTAGCAGATTGAGGCTATGTGGTCGGTGCTAGGCATTTTTTTCAAAACATATTTGTTGGTTGGACGTTTCCCAGGATGCCGGCCACCAGAGGTAGAGCTGTGAACAAGATGGACAAGGCCCCTGCCCTCACAGAGGTTATAGTAATTTGAGAGGAGAGACTGATTAAAAAAAAATCAGGGCATAAGTAATTACTCTTGCGATGAGGATGGTGATGATGCCACTAGAGTGGTTCAGAGTAGGAGTACACTAGGGGGCCGGGAAGAAAGACTTCCTGGACGAGGTGACATCTCAGCGGAGATCAGGAAGAATTAGTCAGCAAGGAGGTGGGGACGCTGCATTCCAAGTACTGTGAACAGCAAGAGCGATGGTGCTGAAGCAACAGGGAGTCCGGTATGTTCCAGGCAAGGAGAGGAGGTCAGAGGAAACGGGTGGGAAGGCACAAAAGCGGTGGGAATGGGGGATGAGGGAAAGATGGGCGGGGCGCCAATGAATCTCAGCCTCTGGCTTGTGATGAGTTCGCACTAGATCCTAGGATGACCCCCAAAGTGCCAATGTTACTCTGACTCCCATAGCTGATCAACTTACCTTTTATGACCTGAGGCGGGGCCAAGATCGGGGCGCTTGACTCAGAGCCCACTTGTAGAAGTTTCTGGAGTACTAAAGCTGCCAGAGCCCTTGGAAGATGTTTAGGCCCAAACTCTTATTTTGCAGGTGGGAACACTGAGGCCCAGAGAGGAGGAAAGACTTGTTCAGGGTCGGTCCCCCGACAAGCAGAGCTGTCAGGTCTGGAACTAGACCACCCAGGGCTTCATGCCTCGGTAGAAGTCTGAAGGTGGGGTGCTTTTTGTTTTTTAGGAGGTACCATGGTCTCTCCCTCTCAAGGTAACTGGCAGTGTTTCCAGTTCTTTCTTGCCTTCTTGCACCTCCCCTAGCGTTCTTTTCAAAAAGGCACATTTTCCTTAACCTCAGCTCCTCATTTGCTTATCTCCCACCCTTCTATTGTGATCCAGGTAGCCAGGGGCAGGGCTCGGATCCCAGGCTGGGCCCAAAGGAGCTACTCCTGTGCCAGCAACTGCTGTATCTTCCAGGCTTACCCTAACTTCTGCCCTTGCCACTCCCCCCAGTCATGTTCCATGAGCAAAGCTCTCCCTGATGACATGGCCATACTACCTCCCTGCCCAGGCAGGCCCCACCATACGCTCACGGGCAGAGGTTTTCAGCCACTGTCTAATACAATCTCTCCACTGCTGAGATGAGAACAGTGAGGCCCAGGGAAGGGAGGGAATCCACCCAGGGTCAGGCCCAAACAATCTGCGAACTATGTTCTGGCCTTTTGACCCCTTGCCCTGCCCCACCGTCTCCCAGTATCATCAGCTGGTTTCCTTCTCTCTCTGTTGCTGGAAGCACAGATGCACCAAGGGTTGAAGGGAAGCCCTATGGGTAGAGGGTGGCCCACCGTTGACTGAATAGAGGCTGAAGGGGGAAGAAGGAGGGAAACCTGTTCTCTGTCTCTCTAGCTTGGCTGGTGTCACATGCCAGCTAGCCCTCTACTCACTCCCTGCAACTCGGGGCCAGCAGTTAAACATGGATAAAGGAAGCCACTCTATGTCTCCATCAGGAAATGCCCCACTTGGTAGGCCTCCCTTTTAGTCAGGAACTAAGGCCACTGCATTCTTCCTGCCTCAGGCCTAGAAGTATCCAGCTCTGGAGTTGACTGCGCTGGGCTCAAATTCCAGCTCTGCCACCTCTAGCTGAGTAGCCTTGGACAAATCCCTTACAATCTCTGAGCCTCAGCTTCCCCATTGGAACATAGGAATTGTTCCCTTACCAGATAGCTATAAAGATTACGTGAGCCAGCGTATGTAAAGAACCTGGCAGATATTAGGGGTTTGACAACTGTCGGTCTCCTCCCCATGCTCTGGGCTTGCCCCTCCAGCCCCACTCCCAGCAATCGCTACCTGATTTCTGCCTCAGATCCTTGGGGAGAGGCGGGACCAGATCTTGGCAAGAGCTTCTTGGCTCTGGGGAGAAGAGAAGGGAGCTGTGTCTCAGGTGGACTGTCCTAATCCCAGAAACTCAGCAGGAGGCACGCAATGTGAAGTTAAGCCAAGGGAAAGGATGAAGGGTAGGAAAGATTGGAGGGACAGAGGAGGAGGCAGGTGGTTTTGGAGCCTGTGGGAAGTCAGGACAGCGGGGAGAGGGCCAGACAGCATGGGGACCCATCCTGCTGGTCCAGGCAGCACCAGACGATTAGGAGAGACAAAGGAGGAGGCCTCTGGGCTGCAGGCTGCTTGAACCTCTCTTGATGGCAGCTACACTTAGGTTACCCTGGGGCCCAGCATCTCTGTCTCACTGGGATCCATCCAGGCTCCAGCATGAAACTCAGCCCAGCCCCATCTAACTTCAGACATCTAGTCCCCCACCCCACATCCCTGCTCTGTCCCTACTACCTTGAGTCAGGCTCAGAGTTTGTTGCCCTCATTGTCTGTCTCCACAGCCAAACCCCTGATCCCCATTCCGATCATGGTTTCCTTTTGATCCATTTTTCCCTACCACCCAGACATCCCCAAACATCTCTGACTTAGACTTTACAATTATTCTTCACAAGGAATTCCCCTCTGTCTCCAAAGTCATCAGCATTAATTGCTACAAAGAAGACTTAACTTTGAGGCTCTGGATGTATTTGGCTGACATTGATCCACTGGCTCACCTGCCCCCTCTTACAGCCGGGGGCATGGCCAGAAAGATGCCAAGTGGGGGTCAGTGAAGTCTGGGGCCAGGAGTGGCCCTCCATCTCCAACTCTGGTGATGACTGAGTCCGTGGCCTGGATCAGAGCTGACTCTGTAGCTGGGATTAAGGCTGAATTTGTGACCAGGTTCAGGGCTCAGTCTGACCAGGGTTCGTAAGTTTCTTTTGGTTGCAAGCAACAGGAGTTCAACTCTGGCTAACTGGAGCAGAAGATAAGACTGTATTTCAAAGATATTGGGCTGGTTTTTGGAATTGATTGATTGAAACATGACTCAGCTCCAATCTTCCCAGTGTCTGTGTGTCTCCTTTTGAGTTTCAAATCCCTAGGAGAGGAGTCTAGTTGCCCCAGCATGGGGCAGGAATCTGTGCTCCAGGATCAGTCAAGCTAGCCATGGTGCAGGGCCATGCATTGCCCGTGGAAATGGGAAGGGCCCCAGCTTTGGGGAAAAAGCAATCTGGCATCATCTACTGAAATTAAAAGGCTACACATCATTCATCCTGGCAATCCTACTTCCGGGACATTATTCCATGGAAACGAAAGCCCTGTCACCTAAGAACCTATCATCAGTACAAAGACACGTATCACAGCATTGCTCACAGTGTTAAAAAAAAAAAAACCCTGAAAATCATAATCATCTATCAGTAGGTTGTTGGCTGAATAGATTATGGCAAATCCACAACATGAATACTAGGCAGCCACTGAAGATTAGTAATTCAAGCTCTACCAGTTGATTTCAGGGGGTATTATTTAGTAAGAACCACAAGAAGTGCAAAAATGTATAGATGATCCCATTTTAATAAAAAAGGACAAGGAAAAACCCATGCACACAACACATATATACATATACTCATAAGTATACATCTATCTGTATATGATTATTCACATATAAAGAAAAACATGAAATAATGAATATTAGGTTACTGAAGTAGGTTATGGGGAGCCGTGATACAGATAGAGGAGGGAGACAAGTACACAGAAGAAAAGGCAATAATTTTTTTAGAAAAAAAATGCACATAGGATTTCGTTTATGAGTGTATGTAACATTATATAGGCACACACACACACACACACACACACACACACACACGAAATTAGCAGTACGTGTTTTCTCCGGGTTTTCATTGGTGCTTTACTTTACTTAGAATTGTTTATCTATCTCTATATGTTTTGCCTGCCAGGAGATTTTGTTTTTATGTAATTGACCCTTTTCTTTTTTTGCTCTTGTATGTTTTGTCAAACTTATAGAGGTCTTGTCTCCTTCAGGATTTTAAAAAACCTTCCCCCGTGGTTTGTTTTAAGTACTTTTATAAATTCATATTGACATTTAAAGAAAACACCAATTAGGAGAAGCTATTTGCAACTGTACAAATATAACCAACATCTGGTCTCTGGGATATAGAAAGAATTCCTAGAAATCAATAAATTGGTACAACTACTTTGGAAAATGGATTGGCAATATCTGTTGAAGTTGAGATGCTCCTACCTGTGTCCTGGCCCAATGAGCCCCACTTCCTGGAATTTCCGCCCTCGTGTAATTCCCTTCCCATGAGTGTGGGCTAGACCTAGTAATTCATTTTTAATAAGCAAAATATGGTAAAAGTGTTAGGCTGTCACTCTTGAGATCTGCCCTGAAGAAACGTTAAAAGAAATTTTTCAGAAAAGAAATGATATAGGTCAGCAACTTGTATCTACCTTTAAAAACAATAGAGGATTTGAGAAAGAATAAATGAAAGTATAAATAAGATAGTAGGTTACATTTTTCTTCTTCATAACTGATCTAACAAATAACAGTGTGTTCAAAAAAATAATAGCACCAATGTAATGCATGGTAATGGCTTATGGATAAGTGAAATGAATGAAAGCAATGTTATAAGGGCCAGGAGGGAGGAATTGGGAATCCTCTGTTACAAGGCACCTACACCACCCACGAAGTAGTGTCTGTCATTTGAAAATGGGCTTGGATTAGTTGTAAATGTACATTGCAACCTCAAGGGCAGCCACTAAAAAACATAAAAATAAGCAATATAATTGAAATTATAAGAGAGAAGAGAAAATGGAACCTTACAAAATGCCCAATTAAAATTAGAGAAGGCAGAAAAAAATGGAAGACAAAAAAAAGAGAGAAACAAGGAACAAAGGCAATGAATAGGAAAATATGGTAAATACTAATCCAACTACATCAATAGTCACTTTAAACGTGAGTGGTCTGACTACACCAGTTAAAAAAGCCAGGGATGATCAGAATGGATTAAAAAAAAAAAAGACCCAAGTATATGTTGTTTACAAGAAATCCATTTTAAATATAAAGACACAGAGAGCTTAAAAGTAAATGGATAGAGGAAGGTATACACACTAACATTAATAAAAAGCAAGCTGGAGTCCAAACAAAGAAGATTTCAGAACAAGAAACATTATCAGGAATAAATCCAGGCATTACATAATGATAAAGGGTATCAGTTCAGATCTGAGGATCTGAAGAAAATAAATTTGCTCAATCCGTATGACAGGTACATGCAAGCGTGCATTTTATGTTCTACTTTTCTGTATATTTGAAATATTTTAAATTTTTTGATAAAAAATGCATCCTTTCTTGAGCACAAAAAATATATAGAGATTAGGTTTACTAATCGTGTTGTTCAATCTGTCTATATCCTTATTTATTTTGTAGTCTATTTGGCTCATTTATACCATAACTAGTGTGGTTAAGTCTCCTACTATAATTGAAAAATTTCTGATTTCTCTTCATATTTCTAACATATTTGCCTCATATACTTTGAAATCACATTGCTTGGCATAGGAAGTTTATTGACTGCATCTTCTCTGTGAATGAAACAACCTGTTTTGTTCTCTTTAATGCTTTTTACTTTGAGTTCTTGATTTTTCTGATATTAACATTGCTACATGTCTCTTGCCTTCTTTCTTCCTTCTTTTTAAAATTCCTTCCTTCCCCTCCCTCCTTTCTTCCTTCCTTCTAGTATTTAACTGGCATATATTTTCCATTTCTATAACTGCTTTAAGTGAAACTCATATAAACATCATATAACCAGATTTCAAAAAACCAAAATACTTAAAATGAGAGTCTGCTTTTTTCTAGGTGTTAATCTATCCTGCATACTGATATATATGGATTTATTCCTGTCCTTTTTAAAAAAATATCCTTTCTTCTTGCCTCCCATCCCACTTCTGCCCTTTGATAGATTGAATTTTTCTCTTTGTTCTACGTATTATTCTTTTAGTGGTTTGACGGTCGCACATACATCCTATTTCTATTACGCTGCAACCCCTAATATTTCTTGTTCTTTTATTATGCATTTTATTTCCAAGAACAGAACTTTGCTGTTGTTGTGAACATGGGGAGTCTTTACATTCAATGTAAATATTAAAGATGCATTGTAAAGTGCAATTTAAAAAAAAAGAGTTCACAGTTCAGTAAAATTATACAAATCCAAAAGGTATAGCTGTGATATTTTTAAACTGCAATGCGATTACCAGATCGTGAACAGGTACTGCGCTTCGTCACTGATCATTTCTTTGGGTTAGAGAAGCTTGATTTTGTAATTAACAGCAACACATTCTACTGTAAACAATTCAATTGCTTCAATTACCAGGTAAAAAAAAAAAAATTTACAACCCTAGATGTAGTTTTACATTTTCCATACTTCTAGTACAAGGCATAACATATAACATAGGATATGATATATTATTATAATTACTTTAACATTGGAATTAATCAGAAAGAATTCATAGATTTCATCTTAAAAAAGAACAGAAGGGAGTATGGCTAAATGTTTAACATTTGTTAAAGCTGGCTGTTGGTTACATTTTTTGCTGTCCTTTTCAGTATCCTTGACGATTTCATCATTTAAAATGAAATAATGCTTTGGGGCCCACCCTGATTTGTCGAGAGCAGCTGCCGCCCCCGCCACATCAAGGGGGCGGGCCCCACCGACGCCACAATCACTTCCTCCGCCGCAGTCGCCGCCCGCCCTGTTGCTGTCTGCCGGGGGAGGAGCTGGATCCAGGAGCAGCGGCTCTGGCGGTCGTGGCGGTCGGAGGTCCGAGGGCTCTGCGACTCCCGAAAGCGTGCGGGTGTCAGGACTGGGTGAGTGAAAGGCTGTTTATTTCCTCAATTCATCCGGACGAGGCGGTGGGACAGGTGGCCGGGCATGGAGACGAGGATTGGGGGTCCTCTAGCGAACAGATTTTCAGGCTCGCCCCTCGGGAAGGGGTGGGGCGGACGCAAGACCTGACTGCAGAGTGAGGCCTGTGTCCCCCGACCTGTATGGGGGCTCCGTCCTCCGTCCCCCTGCCCCCTTTCGTGTGGCGCGACCCCCACTTGAATGGCTTGTATCGCTGTTTGAGAGGGGAGTGGTGGTCGGGGCCCTCTCCTCCTTCCTCCCTTCTTGGTCCCTTTGCACAGCACTCCATGGCCTTTCTTCCCGCATTTTGCAGTTGTTTTGCTGAATGGTAAATTGTTAAGATTTTTAGGTAAATATATTATTGTTCCCAGGAAAATAATTGTTGTCGGAAAAACAAATTATTCCCAGGGAGAAACTAGACTGTCACACGCCTTTTCTTTCTTTTTTCCCCTTCCCTGGCCATTGGTTTGGATTTGCCGTTTCAGCCGATAACGTTTTCCCCGTCCCTCATTATGACATTGTGGCCCCCTCCCCCTCCCCGTGTTTTGCGTGTGTGGGCATGGCACACACACGCATGCATGCATGGCACGCGCGCACACACACGCACATGCACGCAGGCATACATACATACACACACACAGAAACCTTTCACTGCAGCCCCCTCTCCGCAACCCCCATACTCAAGGTTCTGGCACATCCCCTTCCCCTTGCATGCATGGACACACACACATACACACCCTCTTGCACACTGTCACACCCTCCAGTGCCTTTCCCTGCTTCTCACTGCCTGCCACATACACACCTCCAGAAGCAGCCCCCTCCGTCTTCTGCCTCTGTGTGCTCTGGTGAACACACAAACACACACCCCTTCTGGGGCTGCCTTAGCCCCTGCCTGCCACATACACGCATAAGGATATCCTTTGATTGCTGGCCCCTCTTTCATATGCCACATACGTACATACACACCCCACACTCTCATTCACAGTCCTCACAAATGCTCCCAGCCTTGCTCCCTGTCTGCTATGTATGTGCGCAGACAGCCCTCCTTTGCTGGTCCCTGCGGTGCGCACACTCACACTTGCATAAATCCTTCTCCAGGGCCACCAACTCCCCTCCTTGCTAGCCACCTTCGTGAATTCATGTATTTCTTGGATTGCTGACCCCTGGTCCACCCACCGGTCACCCACGCGTCCCTCTCCTGTGCTGTCCCTCTCACGGATGCATTTGCTCACACTGACATGTCTCCATTGTTGCCTCCCATTTTGCTGAACACACGCACGCAGACCGTGGCCACCCCGTCCAGTGCCACCAAACCCTTTCTTGTCGGCCACAGACATGTACACAGGCGTCCCTCCACAGAGTTACAGCCGCTGCACATACAACCACGCACACACATTCTCTTTCTGTCATGCTTACACACACCCCTCTCCTCTGAAGCCACCCCCCCCCTGCACCTGTCATTTTCCTAGCCACATCCAGAATGGGTCTCGTTCTGATACTGACGCCTCTTCCCAATACACCTGCCCCCTCCCCCTACAAACACAGACTTCTCTTCACGGCATGATGGCTGGTCCCCCCCTTCCACCTGCCCCTCTCCTCCTGACAGACACGTAGGCACTCATGAACACGTGGTGATCTATATTTTCCACCCTATTCCAATTTGCATTTCTTCTGTCTGTCTGCAGGACTCAGAAAAGACGCAGACACCCCATAAAATAACCACAGCAGTCTTTCCTCTTCCATGTTGGCATAATTCCCCAGTACTTCACCCACCTTCCCAGCATCCAGTCATCTTCTGTCAGATTCTCCCCTAAGTCTGGCTTTCCTATCAACCCAGTTTTGTAATCATTTTGCCAACATTAAAAATGTGTTCCAGGTCTACACCTGACAGTCACTGGAATGCTACTTCAGGCCTTAGAAGAAAGTGAAACTAATTGTAAAGGCCCCTTATTCTTTCTGTTACCTGCCTGCTGAAGTGGAAATAGATCTCCCTGCTCTTTTATTCCGAACTGATTTGACGTCCCCATCTCCAAAGCTTGTGCAGGGAGCAGGAACCTTTCCACTCGAGCCCCAGCTGTATTGGAAACCCTCCTAAGTCAGAGCCATGGGTCAGGAATCTAGCAAGCCTGTGTGGCCCAAGCCAGCAGGAGGGTATCAGTCCAATACAGGCAGGAGGTATGGAAGAAGGCATGCTTATGTCAGTTTCAGGCCATCCACGAGCCAGCAGGAAAGGATTTCCAGCCAGAGAAAGACGGCACCCGAAGTCCCAATGCACAGATCAGCCCCCAGTCAAACCACCAAGAGGAGCCGGTCACCCTTTTCCACCACTCGTCGTAGTTGGGAAGACAGTGCGAGCTCTGGAGCCAGCCTGAGTGTTGATAATGAGGACTACTCCAGGTACCCACCAAGAGAGTACAGGGCTTCGGGTAGCAGAAGAGGAATGGCTTATGGACATGTTGACTCTTTCGGGGCAGATGATAGCGAGGAGGAGGGGGCTGGGCCTGTTGAGCGAGCGCCAGTTAGAGGGAAAACTGGCAAGTTTAAAGATGATAAGCCGTATGACACAGAGAAAGGGGCAAGGTCTTTGGCTGGGGTGCCCCCCCAGTTCTCTAGCTTTAAGCGTGATGTGAGAGAGGAGCTTGACAAGTTAGACCCAGCCCCTGCGGCAAGACGCTCTGCTAGCAGAGCCGAGTTCCTGCAGCAAAATAGCATGGCCTCTCAGACATCTGCCGAAGGCAAGGTGGCTACCCCTGGCAACAGCCTGGAGAGGCAGAGGCGGGCGCAGAATTTACCTGCACGTCCCAGCAGGGCTCCTGTGAGTATGTGTGGTGGTGGGGAAAACACCCCAAAGAGTGCCGAGGAGCCCGTGGTGAGGCCCAAAATCAGAAACCTGGCGAGCCCCAACTGCGTGAAACCGAAAATATTTTTTGATACTGATGATGATGATGATATGCCACATAGTACTTCCAGGTGGAGGGATGCCGCCAGCACTGCTGAAGGCCGCTCCGATGGCCTCGCAAGAAGAGCCAGAGGCGAGACTTCAAGTGGCTACTCTGAGCCGAAGTACTCCGAAGACAAGAGGGAGGCCAGGAAGGACCAAGTGAAGCCGGAGAAGGTGCCAAGACGCCGACGAACCATGGCCGACCCCGACTTCTGGATGTACAGCGACGACTACTACAAATACTGTGACGAAGACTCCGACAGCGACAAAGAGTGGACTGCTGCTCTGCGTCGGAAGTATCGCGGTCGAGAGCAAAATCTGTCGTCCAGTGCGGAGAGCTGGGAGACCCTGCCGGGGAAAGAAGAGCCTGAGGCCGAGCCTGAGCAAGTTCGAGGGAACGCCAGTGCAGGCGCCAGCCCCAGCGCTGGGGCCAGTGGCGGTGGCGGTGGTGGTGGCGGCGGCGGCGGTGGCAGCGAACTTGAAGAAATCCAAGGAGCGTCTCTTCGGGAAGAGGAACAGGCGTCCCCCAGAGAAGGTGAAGTTCCTTGGCTCCAGTACAACGAAAATGAGAGTAGCAGCGAGGGGGATAACGAATCGGGTCAGGAGTTTCTGCAGCCTGGAGTGTTCATGCTGGATGGAAACAACAACCTTGAAGACGACTCCAGTGTGAGCGAAGACCTGGAAGTGGATTGGAGCCTCTTCGACGGGTTCGCTGACGGCTTGGGGGTGGCCGAAGCCATCTCCTATGTGGATCCTCAGTTCCTCACATACATGGCACTTGAAGAACGCCTGGCCCAAGCGATGGAAACCGCCCTCGCGCACCTGGAGTCTCTGGCTGTGGATGTGGAGGTGGCCAACCCGCCGGCGAGCAAGGAGAGCATCGACACTCTCCCCGAGATCCTGGTCACAGAAGATCACAGCGCAGTGGGGCAGGAAATGTGTTGCCCCATCTGTTGTAGTGAATATGTGAAGGGGGAGGTGGCAACCGAGCTGCCTTGCCACCACTATTTCCATAAGCCGTGTGTATCCATCTGGCTTCAAAAGTCAGGCACCTGCCCCGTGTGCCGCTGCATGTTCCCTCCCCCACTCTAAGATCAGGGCTCTTTACTCCTGGTCAGATGATTTTCCCCATCTGAAACCCACAATACTGCAGGAGCCTTCTCAAAATTAACAATTGAAATGAAAGCAGTGATTAATCTACACCTGTTGATTCCTTGTGATTATTTCCAATGTGAAAATGGTTGTGTGCGATTGCATTAAAAATCACGTTGTCTATCTTAGAGGTTAGAAAAGGAAGACTAAACCTTCTAAACGCTACTTGAGATTGCAGTAAAAACATACATTTTCTAACCTGAGAGTTGAAATAAGTTGCATTTGTTTTCTTCGGTAGACTATGTTGCTGTTAACCGTAACGTCAAGTTTATCTGTTAACTATGTCCAGAAGGCATCATCATTTCTGTTGCATGTTATGGGTTAATGTTCCTGTAATTGCAGTGCCGTAAAAGCTTATTAAAGTTCTTCTTTTGGTTTTATATGGTATAGTGAAATTGTTTGGTTTTGTCTGAAATGGTGGTACTAAGTGACTTTATAATTGATCCCTTGCACCTGCATCAAAAATAGGGTTTTGTGGATTGTTTTTTTTTTTCTTATGTTCCCAACAGTAGGAAAACTCGAGTGTCCCTGGAAATGCTGACTCCAACAACAGCAAAAAATTAAGGGTTATGATTTCTAAAAGTAGGATTAAAGTGTGTGATTGTCAAACTACCCTAGGGGCAAAGGTCACACAGTAAGTACCCTGTCAGTGTGTGAGAAGGAAAGAGACAATGAGAAAGCGTGGTGGAAATAAAGAACAACGGTAGAAACAAATCCAAAATGAGTATGGGGGGGGGAGTTAAAAATCCCCTTTCAAGAAATAGAAACTCTCAGAGCGGGGCGCCAGTCTGGTTCAGTTGGTAGAGCATGTGACTCTTGATCTCAGGGGTGTGAGTTCGAACCCCATGTCGGGTGTAGAGATCACTTAAAAAAAATCTTAGAAAAGAAACTCTGAGAGGAAATGGGCAACCCCCCCCAAATAACAAACAAATCTCTGTGCTGACTGTATACCTTGACACAGTGACACAAAGGATTAGAATAGAAAAATATATGCCAGACAAGTGCTGTGGCAAATATCGATACCCACTTACACAGAGTGAACAGGTTTTAACATTTGGCCATATTGGCTTCCAATCTCTCTTTCTCTCTCCAATAAATATAATTTTTCAGGCAAAAGTGAAGTTCCTCACCTGTCATATTTACTTTCCTTCCTCCACAGAGGTAAGCACTAGCCAGGAAATGGTGTGTTTACTCCTTGTCTGTGTTTTTAGACATATGTGTGTGTATGTATATGTATATGTGTACATATATATGTATATGTTTGTATATATTCATAGCCAATATAGAATGTTTATGTTTTCTAAGTGGACATAATTGATAGGATGTATGTATCGTTTTGCAACTTGATTTTTTCACTCGGCATTGTTTTTGAGATTTAACCATTTTGATACACATAGCTCTAGTCCGTGCGCTTTAACTGCTGTATAATAGACATTCAGTTGTATGAATCATCACAATTTATCCATCCCCTTATTGGTGGGCGTGTAGGTTCTTCCCAGTATTTTGCAGCAATGAATATACTTAAAAGATGTCTCTCTGTGCACATGTGTGAGTTTCTCTAGGCATGAGTACGCGGAGCTGAAGTTCCTGGGTCTTTAGTCTTGGAAAGGAAATTTGGGGGTCCTTTGCGCTTAAGCATCTTCATCCTAAGCAGATATTGCCAAACTGCTTTCCCAAGCAATTGTACTAATGTATGCTCCTACCGACAGTTTATGGGAGCTGTTTTTAGCTCCAGCAGCCTGGATATGGTTAATGTTCAACCTCATGGGCGATCAGTGACATATAAACTAACAGAACAGTGAAACATACTGTGTCCATCAGAAAGTCATAGTTTCTCTACATGATAACATCTAGTTTGGGCTAGGAAAAAACCAAGAAACACAAGGGATAGCAGCCTTCTTGGAGAACAGTTTGGGGAGTAGCTACCTTTCAAGATGCAAAGTGGTGTGTGTCTTTCAGCCCAACTTAGATCCTTGGTGGTATGGAGCTNTATATATATATATATATATATATAGTGGAGCAGTATGTACAGTCTTCATGTAAAACAAAACCTTGCAAAACCAAACTATATATCATAACGCACCAAAGTGTCTGGGAGGCTGCATACCTAACTGATGGCAGTGGTTTCCTCTGGGGAGGGACAGGGGTTGGGGGAAAAAGAGCGAGGAAAGGGGCTTTAGATGTTTTTCACCTGCAATCATTAATTTGCTTGATTTTCTTACGGTGGCACTGATTTTCATGAATATTAACAAAATAAGTAAAATCAAAACAATTCCCAATTAAAAACAAAAAGTGAGAGAGCGATGATGCTGATTCTCTCACTGCAAGTCCAGAAACACGGGAGGAAGCCATGGCAGGCCTTTGTTTCTGCAAGTGGTCAAAGCTGTTATTGTCACTTCGTCCCTCACAGCCATGTGTGTCCCCCTCTTGGCCTTCAGCCAGCACCTCCGCTGTTCCGGAGAGTCAGAAGTCTGTGACCTTAGAGGGCTCTGGATGGGTGGGCCTGTGGTGGTTTTCCTCAGGTTAGCCATGGCTCTGCCCTGACTGGCAGCAGCACACCAGGAGGTACGGTAGAGGCACTGTTGGGGCCTGGTTCTCTTCCTCCCCTCTACCTTGCATAGGGGCTGCCCTCATTTCCCTTAGAGACACAATTAGTAAATCCACGGGGGTTGCGTGGGAGGGGTTGGGGGGAGGACTCTTCTCTGGAGCCTGCAGCCCCCTGCTGGTCTTGGAGAAGCCTGTTGCCACAGGGGTTCCTGCTGGAGGTGAGGCACTCCTGTGGAGGGACAACCCCAAGGCCTGAGACCTGGGCCCCAGGCTCCGAGTCGCCTGGGCTTGGGCCTGGGACCTCAGGTAAGCACATCAGACGCTCGTGCCCAACACCTTAGGTCTGGAGGGGAAGGAAGTCAGAGGAGTCCGGGTCATGAAGTGTTTCCTCCTGCACCACTGTGGTGGCGGCAGCGGTGGTGGCCGCTGTGTGGGACCATGCTGCCAGTGCTAGGGGCCCAACGCTCCTGTGTGGGATGTGGCTGTGTCCCTGGATGCCCAGTTCCCCCTTTCCTGCCAGTTTCTGATTCTTCAGCCTCCCCGACTCTTCCCCAAGCTCCCCCATAGCTTTCCAATAAAACTGTTTTGATTAAATTAACTAGGGTTGGTTTCTGTTGTGTCTAACTAAGAATCCCAAGCGGCACACTTGCCACCACCACCATAACCCACTTTTGTGCCCATTTTTTAGTCAGATGAAATACCCGGAATGGCAAAGGGTCAGGCCATTTCTGTTGAAAACACAGTGGACCCATTATTGGCACCTGGAGCCATGGTTCTAGAACAGCAGGCCTCGGGCCACTACACACGAAGCAGTCCTTTTGGAGAGTCAGTTATTTGGCATATTCATGAAAGGTGCCATCCACCACACTAGACTTCTTGGTTTCTGGACTTGTTTCCTGGCTGTGGAATAAAGAGCCCCACATTGTGGCCCCTGATTTGGAGTATAAACGACTTATATCTTGTAAGACAGCACCCCAGATTCCTGAGGTGGTCCCCCTAGCTAATGCTACAGCTGAACTGTCATGGGGCCTTTCCTGGCTCGAAGGCACTACCTTCTCTTAGCCCTCTGTTCTAGCTACATCCTTTTACATTTGTACCTGGACCTCTGACCTGAAATGCCCTTTCCAGCCCTTTCCAGTCAGTTCTACCCATCCTTTAAAAAGTCCTCTTCAGGGGCGCCTGGGTGGCACAGCAGTTGGGCGTCTGCCTTCGGCTCAGGGCGTGATCCCGGCGTTATGGGATCGAGCCCCACATCAGGCTCCTCCACTATGAGCCTGCTTCTTCCTCTCCCACTCCCCCTGCTTGTGTTCCCTCTCTCGCTGGCTGTCTCTATCTCTGTCAAATAAATAAATAAAATCTTTAAAAAAAAAAAGTCCTCTTCACGTGCCAGCATCCGAGAACAGTATTTTCTGACACAACTAGCTCTTTCACTATCTGGGTCCCATCTCTGTGAGGCCTTGAGGTCAGGAGCTCTTATTCCGGAGTCATTTCCATAGCCCTGGTGCTCGGTGCTTGCCTCCGAAGTATTCAGCAACGCTTGCCGACAGGATGGATGAGTTCCTCTCCCCAGGTAGGCATGAGGCAGGGGTTGTGCTCGGATGACCCAGGAGAAACCATGGAGTCCTGGCCCAACCAGGCATTTCTGAACCGGCCTTAGCCCCACTCCCATCCCCTGCTTCTGCCGGCCCTGCCGCCCCCCCGCCTCCTCCGGCCACCCTCCGTCCCATTTTCTGTTTGTCCTGCTGAGTTCCCCAGTGTTTCAGAGACTGTTCTTAGGCCCAGGGCCTATGGCTAAAAAGTGGTGCTCCTGTTGAAAATGGAGAAATATGAGGCAACCACCAGCTTCAACACACCCTTCTTTGGCCTGGGTTGAACCTCTGCCAAACATGGAGCTGAGAGGGTGTTTGTCCATCTGTCACCAGCCCCGGCCTTGGATGAGCCCTGGCCTAGAGCAAGCTTTCAGCCTGACTTGGCATTCTCGTCTGCACAGTGGGACTTTGCCACTAGGCACGTCGATGCAGGTTTTTGCCGATGCCTGCATGCTTCCTACCCTACTCCCTCCAGACTGTCCTACCCTAGAGCGTTAGCGAGGCTTCCTAATCCCTTACATTTGGATATGATTTCCCCCTAGACCCCTTCACATCCAGGGATGTCACTGGATCCTCGCATCAACCCTGGAAGGTGAACAATAAGGACACTGAGGTTCGGGAAGGTGGTGAGCGTTCTGAAGAGACAGAGGATGTCTGCTTGGCTGGGGAGGGCCACAGCCATCCTGGCCCCAGTGTAGTGAGGAGAGGGTAGGGATCCAGTCCTCTGAGTAAAGTCCGGGCTGGCTCCAGCTGGACTCTGCTCAGGTGCTCTGGTCACAGGCAGCACAAGCCACCAGCTTCCCAGAAGCATCCTGCAGGCCCAGGGGACACCCGGGCAAGAGGGTACCAGGCATCTGGATGGGAAGAGGAGAAACAAGACATAACGATTGTAGAGAGGTTCTTCCACAGGAACTGGGGACCGGAAGGCGGTAACGGCCTACAGTCTGAGGACTGTGGCTAAAGCAGGGCCTGGGAGCCAGCCTGAAGGAAGGTAGGGCCTGGGCACCAAATGCACAAAGACAAATATCCAGGGACCCACGGGAACCGAGCCCAAGGCGCTGCTCGGCCCAGACCATACTTGCGTTCAGCGAACACGGTCCTACCCCCTCTGCACTTGGAGCTGAGGATTCCGAGCTGACTGGGTTAGTTTGACAAATATTTATTGACCTTCCGCCTGTGGCGTGCTGGTCAGGAACCTGCAAGAGATGAATAAGGCTTACTTAGTTCTTCCCTCAAAGAGCTCACAGTCTAGTGTGGGAAACAGACTTATAAAGAGAGGATGGCAACCTTCAGTGGAACGTGCTGCATGGAGGCAAGCAGGTTGACGTGTAAGCAAAAGGCCTGGCTGGCTGCGCTGGGAAGGGAGGCTTGTCCAGGCATCCTGGATGAGGCCACTCTGAAGGTGTGAGTAGGCATTAGCCAGGTGAAGAAAGGGAAGGAGGGAGGGTAGCATGGGCCCTTTGAAACATTATCTATGGTGAGAGTGTCAATTGGTGTGTTTGAAGGGCCCTTCAGCGAAATGTATTAGCATTTAAAATCCGCTCACCCTCTGACCCAGCAATTCCACTAGTAGAATTTCTCCTGCATGAGCAAAAGCACAAGGTTGTTCGTACAAGGATATTTATTGTTGCATTGTTTGTAGTCGCAAGAGACTGGAAAGCATTTCCATGTCCATCACCAGCAGCCTGCTTAAATAAATCATAGCACAGCCATCAGATGCTTCAATAGACAGCCTTTCCCCAGATGGGGCAGAGCCATAGGTATTGCCATATAAGAATACCCAAAAGCTGAGGAGTTATAAGAGGGAGGCATAGAACGGTGAGGACAGGGGAGGCTGGGTGGCTCAGTCGGTTAAGCGTCTGCCTTTGGTCCAGGTCATGATCCCAAAGTCCTGGGATTGAGCCCCGCGTCGGGCTCCCTGCTCCTCCGGGGAGCCTGCTTCTCCCTCTGCCCCCTCCCCCCACTCGTGCTCTCCCCGCCCCCCCCAAGCATCTTTAAAAAAAAAAAAAAAAGAACAGTGAGGACAGTTACCATGCATGTTTCACAAGAGAGATACATGCACATCTGTGCTTACCTGTACACAGAACGTCTCTGGAAAGATAAACAAGAAACAGGAGTTGAGGTCAGGGGTGAGAAGGAGCCTCACTTTGTACCATGTGCCCTTTTGTCCCTTTGGAGGTTGTGTGAATTAGATGGGTTAGTGTTTCTTGTTTGTTTGTTTTTTGTTTTTTTACCATGTGTATACGTGATCAATAGAGAGAGACAGAGAGACAGTCAGAGAGAAGGGAGGGAAGGAGGGAGGCAGGAGGGCAGAGACCTCAGGCAAAGGGAACTGAGCGAACAAAGGCACAGGGTATGAAATAGTATGGCGTGTGCGCATGCCCCCTGGGAACAGGGAGCAGAGGAACCCCAGTTCCGTTTGCCTCATGAGGACATGGATGGGGGCTGGGGGGTGGCCCAGCACCCAGAGCAGGTCCACTATCATCTCAGAGATCTCCAGGTTGTGTATGTGCATAACAGATGATCAGGAAATCTACCACCACTTAGCTGACAGTGGTTTGCTCCGTGGTGGGATGATAGGTAATTTTAATGTTCTTTATGTTTTGAGGGCATTTCTGGAATTTTCTTCAACAAGCAGGTGATCTGGGAGAAAAAGTAAAACCAAATTGGAATGTCACTGGAACACTGATTCAAGCCTCTCAAGGCAGGCTCTTCCTGAGGGAAGCCAGGCAGGCCCTTGTCAGCACAGAAGGGGCTAACAGAAAGACCAGGGCGTTTGGAGTCAGAGTTTCATCTGAAACGTTTTCATGCTAATTAACTGTGAGTGGTGAGCAAGGCACTTACCCTCTCTGCCTCGGTTTGCTTATTTATAAAATGGGACAAAAGACTGCCTATCTCATAGGGTGCTTGGAATGAGCGAATGAAATAACAGATGAACAAAACACACTCTAAAAGCTTAAGGTGATGGTCGTTGTTGATTTTTACCGTTTCTACTGGCTCTTTCTTTGGGGCTGGAACAGCAGGAGCCCAGGACCCCTGAAGAAAAACCACTACTCCCTGGGTGGAAAGATTCCCCACACACACACCACACACACATACACATCGTCTTCTCTGTAGCCATTTAGCAAGGCTGCCTCCGGATGCCTGGGCCCCGGTCTGCAGAAAAATACTTAGCAGGAGTCCAACATTCCCTTTGGAAGTGGAGTGCAGCAAGATAGGAGAGGAGGAGGAAGCAAAATGTTTGCTATTTTTTTCTGTGCAATTGACTCTGCCGGCCGAGGCCCTTTGCTCACTGCTGTCTGTGTGCACAGATGGCGGTGGAGCCCCTCCTGGTGAAGGGCTTGGCTTCCTGTTGAGCATGCCCACCCCATTCAGGCCCGCTGAGGAATGTGGGCTGGTCCCGGCTGGATGGGCTCAGTGTCTGCCCTGGCCCCTCCCTGAGCCCCGGCCTGACCCCTCCTCAGGCCTAGATGAAGGAGCTTCTGTGTCTTGGGGCCCCGCCTGATTAGATATGGCTGCCACATTGACTCCTCCCTTGCAGCCTGGGCACTGGAGAAAGAAAAGCACAAGGCTTGCCCAGAGTCCTCCCAGCTCCAACAGTGGCTGGCCTCAGAGCTCATCGGGGTCTGTGGGAGTAGAAAGTGGCTGCCAGTCTCTTTGTTCTAAGTGGAGGAGTCCCTCCCGGAGTGCTGGTTAGGTTCAGGCCAGCGAGGGGTGGGGGCTTCCATGGGCCCAGTCCCCAGGGCTGCCAAAGGAAAGCCTAGAACATATACATATGCAGATCTGGTGGACTCCAAATCGTGGTCCAGTGTAAGTTCTGCAGGGGTAGAGCTTGTTTGTGGGTCACATGTGGGTAGCCTGAGGTAGCGGTGGTGAGGCCTGAGATCACCAGAGCAGAGTAGAAGGGGTTCTTTGCCCTTTCTGCTTTGTTGTTGGGTTTTTTTTTCTCTTTTCTTCTCTGCATCCAAAGAACTGCTTGACTACTTTTTAGCCCTGGGCCTTGAGAGAGTCCCATCACCTCTCTGAACCTCACTCTCTTCATCAGTAGCATGGGCACGGTAAACTCATGGGGCCACTGTGAGGAGGGCACGAAGGCACAGCGCAGTGGGATGACATAGGAGACACTCTAGAAGTGGCATTTCTTTCCTGTATTTATTAAGCACTTCCTTCTGTGCAGCGCTGGGCAGTCCAGAAGTGACCAAGATGGTCTCCGCCCCCAAGCAGTCTCAGGGGTTCCAGTGCCCTTGGCCTTCATTCAGCCCAGCTTAACCTTGGGTCCTGCTTCTGACCAGGGGATTCTCACCTGTCCCTGAGACCTTGGCACTGCTCAGGTCAGATGTCTGAAGCCCAGGCTTCCTCTTGCTGACCCAGGCTCTGTAGCCTCAGCCTAGCAGCTAGAGCCCGCAGCCTTAAAGCAGTCCTCCCTGGGCAGCCTGCCAACCTGCTACCAAACACTTTCAGAAGTATAGCATGCAATTTTCACAACAGCTCTACAATGAAGGTGTTCTAATAACTAGTCTCCAAGATACCTGCTTTCTAGTCCCAGTGCTTTCTTCCACATGCCTTGCAACCTTGGGCAAGTGCCTTTGCCTCTCTGTGCCTCAGTTTTCTCATCTGTAAAATGGGAGTTAAATAAGAGTAGCTTCCTTTTGAGGAGGGCAGTTAAGGTGCTGAAACACTGCCTGACGTATATTAAGCTCTCAATTCTTGTTAACCGCTATCCTCAGGAGACCAAGGCTCAGAAGAGGAAATGACCTGCTCAAGGTTACACAGCTGAGAAAGTGGCAGAACTAGAGCTGTTACCCTAGCCTTCTGACAGTAACTACTCTGCCACACTGTGCTTCCTACCCTCTGGATTTCTAGATTCTGCACCTGGATTTCCTATGACAGGCCGCTGCCAGCTAATCAGGACTGTGTTGGATTTCCTATGCTGACTTGACAGGGCTGTTGCAAAGGCCTGCTGCCATATTCTCGAAATCTGACCCATTGCCCGCCAGGCAGGCCTCCCTCTGCCTCACTCCATACTTGAAAGGATGAGACTCACAATGCTAATGTGGAATATCGTGCTCGCACCTTAAAATATTGACGAATTCAATCCTTAGAGGCAGGTGATCTGCTCACCTCCATCTACCATGTGGGGAAACTGAGGGACAGAGGGATTAAATTATCTGCCCAAGGCCACACAGTTCTAAGTGGTAAAGCCAGAATTCAAACCCAGGCAGGCTAGCTACGGAGTCGCTGCTCTTAACCATTCCCCCCCCCCCCCCCGCCCCCGCCGGAAGGAACAGTTTTAGAAGCTGGCTGGGCCAGTCAGCCCTCTCCCACCGCAGTGAGCCCAGCCACGTCTGACACAAAACACGGGAGCACAAGCCAGGCCGGATTTGTTCATAGCTGAATCCTCAACGGCTAGCACATTCCCTGGCACATGGTAGGTGCTTAATACATCGCTGTTGAATAAGTGAATGAATCAATGAATGAAACTAAAATAGGGTGGGGCCATGAGGAGGGAGAAAAGGGACACATTGGAGAGATAAAAGGAAGAACTGAGCAGATCAGGACCCCGATCCAATTGGGGGTGTGAGGAAGTCTTGGATGACTCCCAAGATTTTGGCTTTTGGGTGACTCGATGATGAGGTCATTTACTGAGATAGGAGCTCTATAGGAGGGACAGAATGCAGGGGTGGAGAGAGCAGCACTGATAAATTCGGTTTAGGATGTGGAGTTTAGGGAGCCTTTGAGACATAGGAGGGGATGTCCAGCAGGCTGTTGGATACAAGGCTTGGAGCCTAGAAGAGGCATTCGGGTCTCCCGCCCAGCCCCCTCCCACGGCCCTGCCCCCTCCAATCGCACTTAAAACTGCTGGCCCATCGGCCTTTACTCTTCCTACTGGGAAGGAAAGGAAGGAATCTTTGATGGTGGGAATGGGGGGTGCTTTTCTAAACCAAACAAACGCATTACACAGTGCCTGCTTGTTGAGGATCAGCTTGCCTGGCTCTTGGCACACATAGGCTGGCTTCCAAGGCGGACCCCCCTCCCACCACCCGCCGGCCCCTGCCGCCTGCTCCCTGCCAAGGTGAGCTCTGACAGGGCGACTTGTCATCTTTTCAACACCTCATTTTTCCCTCCTTACTCACTGCCCGGGGAGAGGTCCTTCCTGTTTGCACACCTCAGGGGCTAGGCCAGGAGGAGGAACAAAAACAGCCTTCATGGTGCAGGGGGAGGGGAGGGCCAAAGGAGAGGACGGGGGAGAGGACGAGAGGGAAGAGCAGGAGGAGAGGAGGAAGGGGGAAGAGAAGGTCGGGGACCCACCTCCTGTGCCCCTCCGCGGGCGGGCTCGTCACACACACACACTGCACAGTGCGCTCACTGTGTCCTGGAACTGGGGAGGCTGATTCCCAGGTCAACCCAAAGGGGTCAGGATCCCAGCTGGGTTTAGAAACTAGCTATCATGTCTTCTCTGCCTCGCCCCCCCCCACCCCCCAGCTCCGCTTAGAGTTGCCCAACCCAGAAACGGCTGCTCTGCCGTATCAGCAGCCAGCCAAGGCCCAAGGCCTCCTTTCCCAGCTCCCCCACCCTTTTTCTCCCGGTGCGCAGCTCCGCGGGTCTGCACCCCCTGGCCCCACGCCCAAGGCTCCCAGAGCGCCCCCCGCCTTCCCGCTCCCGGCAGGACCCCTCCCGGGAGCCCCGACCCCGTCAGCGGCCGACCCGCAGGTAATCCCCTCCCCCTTCCTGCCCCCGCAGCTCCAGCCCCTTCCAATTAGCGCAGTCTCGGATCCCCTCTGCTGGGAACGGGCCCCCCCTCCGGCTCCCTCCCCCACTCGGCTCCCACGTGGGGAGCCCCGCTCCCAGGCCTGGCCGCCCCATTCACAGCGCCCTCCGCCATTGTCCGTGGCCTGTCACTCACGCATGGCATTAGCATTTCTAAAGCCCACTTCTAGTCGCCGCTTTGGCTTCAGCCTGGGCCGAGGAACTTAGCCCTATAGAACAACTAACAATTACAACTAACCTTCAAGAGCACTTTAGAGTATATAATTCACGTTTCTATATAGCCATTTAATTTACTTCTCACAACAGCCCTTAGCAGTGGGACACTGACATCCCCAGAAGTTCGGTGAGTTGTCCAAGGTCACAAAGTAATTTCTAAAGCCAAGATTTCAGCACAGGTTTGTCTGCTGCCAAAGGCCACATTCTTTCCACTACACCACCTTGCCTCTTTGTCAGGCTGAGAGCTTGCTTCTGCTTGGCTGGGCTTTCTTAAAAGGTGGGCATGGTGGCTTGATGCTGCTGCAGAGGGAATGCTGGATTCAGCCTGCTGGGGAGGTCCTGGGTGGTTTCTGTGCTGCCACTAACCCAGGAATTCACTCCTTCAGGCCACTACCTGGAGAACAAAGCCTGGCCCAAAAGGAAGCAGGGGGAAGTGGCCGTAGGCTCCAGAGCCAGATCCCAGGCACATATCCCAGCCCTGCCACTCCGCAATGGGTTGGCCTTAGATAAGTGACTTCGCTTCCTTGGCACCTAGGGTTGTAGTGAGGGTTGTAGTGAACATGAAGTGGGCTAATATGTGTAAAAGACATAGGGTAGTGCCTGGATAGTACTACATGGGTCAGTCAGCATTACTACGTGCTCGTCCACAATGCTCCTGGGGTCAGGAGCAGCATGGCATGAGCAGAGAATGGCTCTATTATCAGACAGCCTAGGATTCCAGTTCTGGCTCTGCCCTTCATTAGCTGTGTGACTTTGGGTAAATGACTTACACTCTCTGGTCTTCCACTTCCTCCGCAGTAAAATGGAGATAGTAATAGTGCTCACTTGCCAGAGTTGTTATGAAGATTAAAATTTGCCCAAGTGTTTTCTCAAAAGGTAGAATAATATAGACACTATATGCTTTAACAATTATTATGAATAATTCTGTTCAAGATCTTACTCAACATCTATAAATCCTTTGCCTCTTCCTGCCTCACCTCTGACTCAGGGATACCTCTCACCCGACCAGGTGCTGTCCAGTGTCTGATCTACTCCTAGACCACAGTAGTTGAAGCATTTTCTGAGCTTGCCCACTGACACTGAACAAGCAGCCGATAGTCAGAGGACACAGGAATCTCCATGTTTGTACCCCTGTTTTCCGCTGGGTGGGGAAAATAACCCTTCACATGTGCCCAATACAAAGTCCATTCCCACCTATTAGGTCCGGCAGGCTCTGTTTGGTCCCACCTGACAGCAGGGGCAGGGGGTGCCAAGTCTCAGAGGAGGGAATAATTTTGCGTTTTTCTTCCATAGTCAGGAGCCTAGACCGAGTCTCAAAGCAATGCCCTCAGGGGTGATGTCCAAGCAAAATGGCCCCCTTTTCTGTGTTCGGGCACCCATTTGCAAGGTTTGACACCTACAGGTGCATGTGTTGGTACATCCCACCTTCATAAACAAAGCCTTGAATCACCAAAGAGAAATCATTTTGTGACCTGGAAGTAGAATCCCTATTTTAATTCTACAGACATTTGACCTTGGTGATAAGGTCACTTTACTCCAATGGTGACTTTAAGCAGTCAGTATTTTCTTCAAAGGAATCATTTGAACTGGGACACCCACCTGGGAGGCTCAGTCTGTGAAGCATCTGTCTTCCACTCAGGTCATGATCCCAGGGTCCTGGGATCGAGTCCTGCATCGGGCTCCCTGCTCAGCGGGGAGCCTGCTTCTCCCTCTCCCTCTCCCTCCCACTCCCTCTGCTTGTGCTCTCTCTCTCTCTCTCTCATTCTTTCTGACAAATAAATAAATAAAAACTTAAAAAAAAAGAATCATTTGAATAGGTCAGCATTGTTCCAGTTGGGTTATAACTAGTCAAAATCACTTGGAAACACCCTTGTTTCCTCAAATCTCTGGATCAACTAACAACATTTCTCTAATGGCTATAGGGTTTCCGTTTAGGTCAGTGACTCAGCTGGGCCAGAAGTTGAGGTGCGTGGAGGGGTGAATTACAGAATTCCCAAAGGTATGTGTGGCTGGTAAAGGTATATTCAATATACCTATTTTCTCCACCTGGTGGTCTAACCTCCAGAAAGTCAAGCTTATATCAAAATCGTTTTGATTGGTATGGGATACATAGAACATGGAGGGGGGTGTGCACGAATGAAGACAGAGAGGCTTTGAGCCAGCTGGGTTCTCTCAAAAGGTAAAAACCGACTGTCTGAAGTACCACTGGGCTCACTTCTGCTCAAACTGCTCCTGTTCCTGGAAAGATGACCTGACTCTCTTTGCAGATTCAGGAGCATGTGACAGTCCCAGGCCGAGTCCCAGTGTCTACTACTGGTCCTGAGGAATGAGGGGCCAAGCTCCAAGTAACCGGGGATGTTTCCAGAAGAGGCAGTAGAGACCACAGATTTATGTTCTGGAGACCGTGAGTCTCTACTGGGGCTCACCATGCTTCTTGAGAGCTTCACCATGTCCTGGACTTGTTCTCTACTGAGAACTGGGTACCGTGGGCGTGTAGGGGAGGTGGGAGGGGTGTGGAGTAGGTGGATAGGAGTAGAATGTTCAGGGTGGAAGGGTCTTTAGGCCTACCTTCTCATTGTACTGTCCGGAGAGGGAAAAGGGTTTACTCAAGCTCACAGTGACCTGGCATCAGCACCAAGAGTAGAACTCAGGTTGCTGAACTCCCAAGTCAGGATCCATTTCACCTCCTCCACACAGTGCCACCAACTCCACCCTGGAGTTATTTTGTTTATCCTCTGTACCCAGGGCTCCTTCGAGTCCATGCTCTGCTTCTAGATCTGTGCTGTTTAATACTGCAGCCTCTCGCCACCCATGCCCTCTGGGCGCTGGACATGTGCCTAGGTGGAATTAAGATATGCTGGGAGTGTAGGGACGCCTGGGTGGCTCAGTTGGTTAAGCATCTGCCTTTGGCTCAGGTCATGATCACAGGGTCCTGGGATCGAGCCCTGTATCAGCCTCCCTGCTCAGTGGGGAGCCTGCTTCTCCCTCTGCCTGCCGTTCCCCCTACTTGTGCTCGCTCTCTCTCTCTGGCAAATAAATAAATAAACAAAATCTTTTAAAAAAAAAGATACGCTGGGAGTGCAAAATACACACTGGACTTGGAAAATTGAGGTGGAAAAGAAAGTAAAATATCTCATTAGTAGTTTTTATATTGATCACATGCTGAAATGATTCTACTTTGGATATTTTGAGTGAAAGAAAATGTATAATTAAAATTAATTTCACTTTTTAAAACGCTTTTTAAACTTAGCTACTAGAAAATTCCATATGTGGCTTGCATAATGTTTGTATGGGACAGCACAGTGCTAAATCTCCAGCAGAAGTGACCAGGTTGTCAGTTCCGATGAGAGGGCAGGACAGGGCAGGGCAGCTAATGGAGGAAGGTCCCAGCAGACGTCAAGAAGCCAAGGCCCAGCTTGACAGCAGGAGGGCTGGTGAGCCCAGGCTCACCGGCTGGATAGGCGTCAGGAAGATGGGTGCTATCTGGTAATGAGACTCTGATGGGAAGGCCATGGAGGCAGAGCCACAGGGCATGGAGCTAGGAGGTCTGACTACAGTCCAGGGAAGCCTGGGCAGTAGCGCTTGAAAGCAATGATGACATGCTGGAGGGCCCAGTTCCTAGACTGGGGTGCATTCCAGTTCTGCCACTTGCTAGCTGTGTGACCCTGGACAAGTTACTTAACCTCTATTGCTCAGGCTCCTCATCTGTAGAATGAGACTAATGTTAAGAGTTCCTATGTCACAGGATACATGTCAAGCTCTTGGAACAGTGCCTGACACAGAGTCACTACTCAAAAGGTGTTAGTTAGCATTATTATCATTACCTGTCAGGGAAGCAAGCTGGGATCATGACCCTCTTCTGGCATCCTTCTGCATTCCGAGGATGGGCCCAGATTTATGGGGCTAGCTGTCAGATCTGGGGTACCAAGCAGAGGTACAAGCTGAAGACGTGAAACCGCTTACAGAAGACGCTGACCCTCAAGCTAGGTGTCCAGGTGAAGCTTCAGCCGAGCCCGGGGATCGGGGGCCGGGGTGGTGGCTCTGTGGCCACAGCTGTGGAAACCGGGCAGCTCAGCCCAACTCAGGGTCCCACTGCCCTTTCTGGGACCATCCATTGATAGGAGAGGCTTTGTCCCAGCCCTGCCACACAGAGGGATTCCGGGCCTCAGCACTGCAAGGAAAAATCACATGGAGGCATATAAATCCCTCTGTCTATAGCTTAAATAACAAGGCCCAGCTCTTGCTGCAAAGCAAGAAGCAGCATTTAACTGCTCCAAATGCTGCTGTTTCTGTTTGTGCTTGTCTCTAGGCTTAGAGAGCTTGTATAGGCAGACACAACACTCCATTGATATTCTCAGTCATGCCCAGCGGTTGAGCTCTTCTTCCCCTTGATAATGGGGTTGCAGCCTGGGTCTGGCCCAGGATTCTAGTTGAATCCTAGAAAGTATGTCTGCTCCCCTCCCTCCTCTGCCCCACAATGTTTGAGGCCCTGCAAAGAGGAAAGCACAAGTGTCAATAGAAGACTTGGAACAAAAAGGATTTAGGAAATACTTTTTAATATCTGGCCTAATCCAGCGAGGTGTGAGACACTGGAATAGGAGACCCAGAGAGGCTGGGATGATCCAGTCTGAGGAAGGGAGTGATTTCTGGTTTCCCCATGGCTGATATTTCCCCTCAACTTCAGAAGTGGGAGAGAAGACTTGCCCATCTGTTTGGAATTTACTGCAAGAAAAAAGAGAGATGGGAGGGAGGGAGAGAGAGAAAAAAAGAGAGAAGAATGAGAAGGGTGTGTGTGTGTGTGTGTGTGTGTGTGTGTGAATGAGTGAGTGAGAGAGAGAGAGAGAGAGGAAGAGAGTTCATTCTCCTTGGCCACCATCTCCCCAAACCTATTCCTTAGCATTGATCCTTAGCAGCACTGGCATGAACGCCAATAGTCAGGAATCTTCGAAGCCCCCTGGGGCAAGGGTTTTGAGAGGATGATGTGCCACTGGTTATTGCCAGGCTGCTGGTCTTAATGGTAGAGTGAAGCTTGGCTCATCCCCTAGACCCAAGTAGCAGAGCAACATCACCAGATGCTTCTAGAAAGAGTGTATGTGTGTGCACATGTGCATGCATGTGTGTGCCCCTTTGGGAGCCCAGCGGGCACCTAGAGGCAGCCTCAGCCTGGCCTCTGGTGGGCATGGGTGGAGATGAGGGCCAGGGCAGGTTTGACAACGTGGCAGGCAGATCAGAGAGGAGGGAGGAGCTGAGCTGAGACCATAACAGGGCTGGGCATGAGACTCATGGTACCCTTGAGAAGGCCTAGCCAGTGGCAGGCTAGAAGCTCTGTTGTCAGAAACAAGGCCTCTGGCCTGGTAACCTAAGCCCGGGTGCTCATCATGTGACCACATGTCCATAACCCATCGTGGGTGTTTGAGGTTGGCCCAGGGGAAAGGGGAGCACTAGTAGAAACCTCCTTATAGGGGTCCACGGTTGCCAAGTAAATCCAGAGACTTCCAGACTTCAAAGAGATCCCGCCAGAGAGTATGCCCAGACCCTAGGTTTGAGCTGGAGTGAGACAGACTGAGAGGGGTAGGGGATCTGCTTTCCTACAAAATGAGAACGCTGACAAGGGGAAGCAATTTGAAGTGAGGGGAGGATTGGCTGGGGAGTGGGGAGGTCTCCATCTTAGACGACTGAGTCCAGAGTTAGATCTACTGTGAGACCCTGAGCAATGACTTCCCCTCTCTGGGCCTTGGAGTCTCTATCTCTGAGTGAGGGCGCAGGGCTCCACTGTCTCTAACGCCAGGCCTGGGGAAACCAGGGCTCACCAAGTCAAGATGTATAGATTCTCTTCATGACTGAGGACATCTTTGAATCCTTCACATCTGAGACTCAGTGGGACCTCCCAGAGCAATCATCCTTCCAGGCACACCCCCTTCCCCCAACGGCTGCCCCATCTCAGACCGGAATTTTCACGAAAATTATCTTTAGGGGAAGGGGTGAACTATGCCCTCACCTCTCCCATCTCACCTGCACCTCTGGAAGTCCTTCCTGTGTCTCCCTTTTATCCCTTCTTTATGTTACTGCTCGCCTGAAAGTAGTGTCTCTAGGGTCCCATTTTTAATTTCTTTTGTTTCCCCCAACCAAGGAAAGGAAGAATCTGACTGCACATCTGTTTGGAATTTGGGGGTGGGGGTAGGGAAATGAGGCAGCTCGGCTTCTCCTGCACTCCATGAGTTCCAGGCTGGGGAGAACCGGTGAGAGCCAGGGCCTCCCTGCCCCCCCCAGCCCCCCATGGTCCTTGTCAGCTGCCTTCTCAGCCTGTCTCATCTCTGAGACAAACAAACAATCAGGAGGCAGACCTGAAACCTTTTGCTGAGGCGGCAAACAGCATGGCCGGGCTCCGGCCTTAATGGGCCCCAGCCCTGGCCTGTCTGCTCCCTCCCGGCCTGCCTGCCTCCAATGTGTTTCTGATTTGTACTGAGCTAGCGGCTCTGCCACGCTGAATGTGGCAGCTGCCTCGGCCCCGCCTCTCAGGGATCCAGGGGTGGGAAGGTTGGGAGAAGCCAGAAGCTTGGTGTAGAGGCCGTGGCAGGAACTTCTGAGATGTATATGCAGACGTGGGCGGGGGAAGGGGGTGGGAGTAGGGATGGATTTCATCTGGCTATAAACAAACATGCTTCTCATTTAGGGACCTACGGGTGCCAGTCACCAGATCCCCCTTACCCATTTTCCAGGGGGCAGGCAGAGCGAGAGCAGTGATGGAGACACCGGGGAAGTAGATTGGGCTCTTTTTGAGGAGTGCCACTCTCAAAAGGTGGTGGGGATTCTCCTACGATGGGAAAGGCAGAGGTGGGCATGAAGAAAAGGAAGTTCTGAGAACTCTTGCGTCCAGAAGAGGCCTAAGGGTATGGAGACAGGAGGTTCTGTCTGCAAAATAACTGAGCAGAGGGGGCCAGGGAATGCGATCTTTCTGACTCCCCTCACCCGGTCCTAGAAAGGGAGAACGTGGGGTGTCATGGGGCCATTTACTGTACAGCCTACATGTCCCAGGGAACAAGTGACCATCAAGGAGGCAGTCCCTGGGGCCGGATGGCCTGCCCTGGGACACTAAGGGAGGGCATAGTGTCATCTTTGCTCATTTGCCTCACACACCTACCCTTACACACACATAGGCGTTTCCTTGCACATTTGGGTTAAGCAACCTGGCACATTTTTCTTTGCCCTTTTCAGCCTGGCTCTCTGTTTAGAGATACCACCTATATGTTCTGGCACGCTGAGGAGGCCGGCAGAGGAGACAAAGAAGGTGGCCACTTCGGGGCCAAAGTGGTTCTGAATGTGCCGATCAAGTCAGTTTTCTTTATCGTTTGCCCCACATCTTGTGCGGGCCCTTGGGCCATGGCTGCCTCTCTCCTGGATTGCTTTCTCCCTAGAACCGGGGCTGAGACTGGAGTCAGGGTCAGAGCTGAGTGGAAGCAACTGGCTTCACTCCGTAGATGTGACCAGCGTGGATAGAGACATCCCTTAGGCCCTGGCCTTGACAGTGGTCCAACCACCGCTCTCTCAGCCTGGACCCAGCCTACAGCTGGGACTTGGTGGCAAGCCGGGCCCGGAAGGTAGTGGGGTGCTAGGCCAGCTAGGCAGAAAAGGTGAGGGGCCATGGAGAACCTTGGGTTGTGTTCACAGAGGAAAGCCCAGTGAGTGGACGGGGCCTGTCTGGGCTGCTGAGCCATGAGCCTGTTCCATCCTCGCCGCAGCCTTTCCAGACTCCCATTCATGGGAGTGTGGGAGGGCAGGGGAGCAGAACATCCTCAGGAAGGCAGCCCCTGGGACCCTGTGGCTTTGTGGCTGTTTATTCCTCCTCCTGCTTTTTCTTAAGCCCTAAACATTTCTCACAGTGTCTAGCCAGTTCCAGTTATGTAAGCAGCATTGTGTGTTAACAAGAAAAATATCCATTGGTGGTGTATGGAATCCAATGGCCTTTGTCCCCCAAGCCACCCAGTACTTCCCTTCTAGCTGAGGCCAGGCCCCACTGTGAGCTGGGGGATGGAGACTGTCTTCATAACCATTGCTTCTGTCACACGATGGGACGTTTATGCTGGGACCATGTGTGTGTGTGTGTGTGTGTGTGCGTGGTGCGGTGTGTAGGGAACACACACCTTGCCCCGTGGACCTCTGGGGGTGAGGGGCACCAGGTTTGACCTCAGCAGTGTCACAGTGGGCGGATGGTTCTGGCAGACACCTCCCTCCTATAAGCACTGTCCCCACTAACAGCCAGGTGTCCCCTTCTCTGCTTCCCCAGAGGAATTCACCTCTCCTCTGTCTGTATTCTTGCTCCACCCTTCCTGGTTTCCCCATGGCTCTCCCAGGCCCGGAAGCCACTGAGTCAGAGGCTGAGGGTGCTGTGGTAGGGGCAACAGAGACAGACAGCCGCTAGGGGAAACAGCAGGCTGCCCAGGCCAGGTGAGAAAAGCTTTGAGGCTGAGCTCTGCCACCGGCAGGCTGCAGGATCGGGGAAAATTCATTCCCTGGTCTGAGTCAAAGTTTCTCCATTGAAGGCATGTGGTGGGGGGAGAGATTAGATTAGATGGCTATGAAGGGCACCGAAGGCCAGGCGGACGACAAGCCAGGGCCCCACCTACCGAGCTCCACTGTGCCGGGCGATGGGGTATTGCTAGCAGTGCCAAAGGGCTCAGATGCTTTTCTGAAGGCAGCAGTCCCTTTAATCCTTCCTCAGGCTGCCAGCCACATCAAGCTGGCCCTGGCTGTGAGGGGGGCTCAGGTCCAAGCTTCTAAAGGGAGACAGAACCCACTCATTCATTCATTCATTCACTCATCCATTCGTCCATTTATTTTTCTATTTAGCCAACACGTATCGACACCCAGGGTGTCAGGCACAGTTCAACCCCATCCAGCCCGAGAGACTTACTACCTTCGTACCTCCGCCCTCAGAGGCCTCTGCCTGGCCTCTCTTCAGCTAAGCAACTTCTCCCCCAGGCTCTGGGGAGCTACCCCTCCCCCCCGCTCCTCCCCCACCCTGGCCCAGCCTCGTATCCAGTGGCCCCTGAGCTTACAGTTTCTGGATGGCAGCTTTTTTTCTATGACAAGTCCCACCTTGGCCAGAATAGACCTCCAGGCCTCCACTCCGGGGCTTATTATCTTTTACAGGCTATTTAGCCCGGTATCCTTTTCTCTCCTGTTCTCTCTCCAAACACTAAAGATTCCTCCCCTTGCTTTGCTTTATCTAAGGTGTGGCTGGGCTCCAGGCCTCCCGGTGGAGCCTTCTGGATCCAGCCTTCAGTCATACAAACATCCCATGTGCACATCCCAGCTCCGTGGCACTGAGCCTCCCAGCCCCCCCACCACCCAGGAGCACCTTCAAACCCAGCTCTTCTCTACACAGCTGTGGGCGGGCCTTTCGACAAACACCCCGGGGCAGCCAGCAGGGAGGGGCCTGTGAATCAGTAGGGGCTGGTTTCCCTCACAAGCAAGGCTGGTGGATGGGACTGGGGGGGTGGGTAGGTGCTGGTGAGTGGGGATGGAGGAGGATGTGTCAGGGGACTGCCAGCTGGGGTATGTGTCAGAGTGAATGGGCCGGTGCGTGTCTCCATGTGTGACCCTCCCAGCAGCCGTCAGCCTGCATTAGTGCACACATGGGTGAGCCTGCACGTGGGCACGAGAGGCAGCAGGGTATGAGGGAGGGTGGAAAACAAAACAAAACACTGGCTGTAGGGGCAGAAGAGGTTTCTAGTCCTGCCTCTGCTGCCAGGTTTTTAAGCCCCTTCCCTCTCTCTGAGCCTCAGTTTCTCCCTGTGTAATGTGTCAGAGGGCTGAATTGGAGGTCTCGAAGGGCTATTCTAGCTCTAACATGCTCTGGTTCCTTCATGTTCTGCGTACTAGGGCAGGCTCAGAAGCTTCCTTTCTAGGGAAAGACAAATCCACCGCTTCTCCCAAGACCTGGAGCTGTGGAGGGGCAGCAAAAGGGGGTCAGTTCCATATATTCCAATGAAAACAAGAGGCCAGGCAGGGAAGCACACTTTCTGAGTCTTGATTTGAGGTCAGAGAGGTGAAGGGACTTGCACAAGGTCTCAGAGCAAGTGGGTGGTGAAGCCAGTCCAGACCAGGTCTTCTGAATCCCAGTCCAGTGCTCCTCCATTGTCCCCCACCCTTATGCAGCTAATTTACCTCAGGGGGTTCTAGGAGAATGGGTGGGAATGAAGAGAGCTCTCAAGATCCACAGCTGGGTCTGAGAAGGTTAAATTCCCAGCTGGAAGCATTCAGTGAGGCCTCCAGAAAACGGGCAGTCCTTACAACTTGCAAATAAGTACTTCAGGCCACAGGAAATGATCCCAGACCACAAGGCCCCAGGATTGCACCAGAACAGTCCTGCCTGCGTGTCAGCCAGCGTGTGGGAGAGGCAGCCTGGGGTGGGGCGGGAAGAGGCATCCTACAGACCCTTAGGCCCAGCTCTGGGATTCTGCAGGCTGAGCAAACTCGGGCCAGTCACCCCCCCCAGCCCCATTTGTAAACTGGTAATCAGAGGCGGTAGCTCCGCCTTGGGTTGCTGGATAACTCGGTGGACCGGCAGATGGGCAAAGGCAATGCAGACCATAAAATGCTGCTCAGGCAGGAGGGACTGTTCTCAGAGAATGGCTGCTTGTATGTATGCATGACTTCTGGGTAACTTCAGAGGACGTCACCCTGGAGGTACCATGTTCCACGGCCAGTGCCTCCCGTTTGGAAAGAGTTGGGAAAGCGGGTGATTATTCTGTGTGTCAGGGGTGGTGAACGGATGTGCCCCTGAGGTCGGAGACAGTGGAACTGGGGGCCCGTGGAGCTGCCTTTCATGTGGAGGCTAAACGGACGGGTCCTGAGGGCAGAGCTGAGGCCTGTGGGCACGAATGCCATTCCACAAAGCCCCCCACATCGCCCAGCCCTGCCGTGACCACAGCAGCGCACGGGGGACTTGGGGGAGGGGGGGCGGGCCTTCTGGCCTTTTCTCTGGGAAGAATCTCCTTCCAAGACTGTCCCAGCTAGAACACAGGATTTCCATTTCAATGCTCCCTGGCAAGCCGCCCTCCCCAGAAATCTGCTAAAGGCCCACGGAAAAGCCTTTAAAAACACACTAATTACAAACAATTCCCCAGCTTCTCCTGATTTCCCTCCACGCTGAGCTGGGGGTGGGGCAGGGCGGGCTCAGATGGGGAGGGGTCACTAACTTGAGACTGCAGCTTTTGTGTGTGAAAACCCCACTGGAGCTCTCAGCCCTGAGCACTGACCCAAGCAAGGGTCTCCTTGGGCTCCTGCTTCCTTCTGGGTGCCCAAAGGCCTAGCGAGGCCTGGGTGGTTGGGAGAAGCCACGAAAGCCTAGAGCTGGTGACTGGGTCTCCAAGAAGCCTGCTGTAAATGGGGCCAGCACAGGAACTTCAGGGGGCCCTGCCTGCCCTCACTCGGCTCAGCCTGGACACCAGGTGCCGGCCCTCAACCCTGCCCTGCCGCCGCTGGGCCCCGTAAGCCAAGGCCCTGTACGGACATGGGAGCCAGAGTTAGATGTGTGAGAGATGGATGGATTCCATAATTTCTACCCATGGCCCCTCAGGGAGGGAGTGGGTTGTCAGGTAATGGTTTCTGAGCTCTCTAAATCGAACAAAGCTCTTTCTCTATAGTGGCTCTCCACAGTTCTGGCCTAATCTGGAAGAGAGCCTGGGGCATCTTGGCTAAAGTTTGGCTTGCTCACAGCAGCCCTACAAGCAGGGCCTTAGCCCTGGAGGGGTCATTCTGGGCCTTTAGGAAGCCGAATAAAAGGAATGCCACTAATCTGTTCTGACCGGCCTCAACTCCTGTCTTTGTTCATGAAGGGATGCAGTGCCCTGGGAGAACGGGGGGGGCACTATTTCATGCCTCTCAGGCCTCTGTCTAATAATAACAATAATCACCAGCATGCATAGAACATGTACTCCGTGCCAGAAGCAGTTCTAAGCACTTGACGTGTATTCCCTCATTTAATCTTTGCAACCAACTCCACGACGAAGAAGCCAAGGCACAAAGAAGTGACTTGTGAGGGGTCGGTTGGTCACACAGCCGCCAGGTAAAGAAGCCAGGCTTGGAACCCAGTTGGTCTGACTCCAAAGTCCTAATCACTGCATCTGCCATGACGGACGCCTGCCTCCACGGCAGCCATTCCACACGTGTCCTCTCACGTACAATTCTGGAAGATACACGTGAGCGTCTCTAGTGTGCAGACGGGGAAAGGAAGACGTGACAGGTCTTTCTCAGGGTCCTACCATCGGTAAGGGGCAGAGGTGGTGTTTCAAAACCTGGCTCTGCCTGCTTCTTGACATGCTGACTTCCCTCCAAACCCTCTGTCATGGTTACGCTGTTCCAAGCATTCTAAGAACTCTGATGCAATGTTCTATCTGTTGGGCGCTTACTGTGAAGGAGGCCTGTGTCTGTTTTATTTGTGCTATCTCGTTTGAGACTTGCACCTACCATGTGAGCCTGGGGGTGTCATTCCCGGTGGTGGATGAGAACACCGAGTCTTAGAGACCTATTTTGTCTCCCTTCCCTCTAGGCAGGACACCCCCAAACCACTGCAGCATTCACATGCCCGTTTCTTTGCATAAGAACCCTCCCCGGCCACAGTCCGATTCTCCTGAGATGTCCAGCCAAAAGGTAATGGGGGCTTGCTCAAGACTTTATGTGCTGATTCAACGTCGGAGTCCCCGCTCTGCCACTTCTGAGCTGGGTGACTTGAGCTAAGTCGCTGCCCCGTTGGAGCCGAGGCTACCTCATTGCAGGTGCGTGAGGCTGATCAAATGACAAAATGGGACGGCAAAGCATTGTTTAAACTCTGGAGAACCGTACGGAGGTGAGTAGGGTTTCTGAGAGAAAGGTACTCATCTCTGGGTTTTCATCTCTAGCATTCTGGCATGATCTCATTGCACACGTGTCCAACACATGCGTTGGCACCACTATTGAAACACACATACCAGCACCAGTAAGCTTCAAACAGATGGGTGAAAGAGGATTGTCTTTGCCCCTGAGTTGTCTCTCCTTCAGGCAGTACAGTCGCTAGTTCCTTTAAGTCCTTCCTTCCAGGACAGGATTTCTAGGATTTCTTCATGCTGAAGAAGAGGGCCCTTTCCTCCGAGGCACTTAGGTAAAGTTGAAAGGTCATGGGGTTTGGAATCATGCAGACTGGGGTTGAAACCTATGTGTTCCTAGTTTCTAGCTGTGTGATCTTGGGACATTCCCCTTACCTCCCTGAGCCTCAGTTTCTCCATCTGCAGAATGGAGATGATGTTCATACTCTCTGGCTTGCCCGAGTCTCAGATGAAAGGTCCTGGGCCAGGGGCTAGAGATGCAGAGGTAAATTAGACCTCAGTCCTTTATATCAAGTAGCAGGGGAGGAAGGTCAAGCAACAGGCAGATGGTCTCAAGTGCCATGGTGCTCTAGGGGCCCAGAAGAGGGCCACTTATCCTAGTCTCAGAGGAGAAGGTGGCTTCACAAGGATGATAATGTCTGAGCTGGTCCTTGAAGAGAGAATGATAGCTAAGAACAGCTAACCCTTACACAGCACTGAATATGTGTCAGGCACCATTCTAAGTGCTTTGCAAGCACGATCTAATTAACAAGCATGCCCTTTGAGATGAATACAACTTTAGGCGATAAAAACTGTTGATAACCCCAATTCATAGATATGGAAACCAAGGCACCAAGAAGGTAAGTGACTTGCCTGACTGAGCAGCCAGACCCCTGAGTTCGAGCTCTTAACCACCCCACCAAGCTGCCTATGTGATTAGGAGTTTGCCGGCTAAAGAGGAGACTGGGAGTATTGAGGCTGACATGAACAGCGTGGTATGTGCCGGGACTAGGCCATGAGATGGGTAAGCAGGGTCCTGTGCATCAGGCTGAGGAACTTACATTCTACTCTGGGATGGCGAGGTGGATTTTAACTTATGCAAAGAAACATGCTCAGAGTCGTCTGCAGGAAAAGTCTCTCGGGTTGCACTATGGAGGCTGGTCAGAGGAGGACGCACTCTGGCGGCAGAGAAATAATAAAGGCCTGAATCAGGGCAGTGTTTGTAGGGATGGAATGCTTGGGACGGCTTCCAGAGCTATTAAGGAGGTAAAATTGGCAGGTCATGGTAATTAATTAGATGTGAGGGGTGAGGGAAATGGAGGAGCAAAGGTTTCTAGCTTGAGAGCCTAAGTGGGTTGTGGGGGTGCCCCTTGAGGAATGAAAAGGGCAGAAATGGGACCCCTGAGTATAAGTTCTGTTTGGGGTGAGGTGGGTTTGACGTGTCCTTGGAGATGACCACTACGGAAATACTAATACTGACTGAACCTCGGGAGAGTGGTCCAGGCCGAGGCAACATTTGGAATTCACTTGCCTAAAGGACGTGGTAGAAGCCACAGGAGTGGCTGAGCGTGCCCAGGAAGCATCTGTGAGGAGGGGCTCGTGAGCGGCAATTTGGGGAGCCCAGTCTTTAAGGGGCATGCTGAAGAAGAGGGGCCTGGGGAAGGGACTGACGAAGAGTGGTCAACGAAATAGGAGGAGAACCAGGAAAACCACAGCTAGTAGAGAGTATAGAATTTAGGGGTAGAAATTCTCACGAAGCAGGAGGTGGTCACAGACAACTCGTGTGGCCAAGAGATCCACGGAGTTAAGGATAGAGAAGCAACCACCGAGTTCTGTAATTAGTTCTCTGAGGTCAGGTGAGAGCTGAAGTAGGGACGGGAGCCTGACAACAGGGGTCTCACATAGCAAGTGCAGGTGAAGAAGTAGGGACAGACCAGCAAGGACCCTGGGAAAAGGAGATATAGGGCATTAGCTAGAGGGAGACACAGGGTCAAGGGGGAGCCAAGAGCACATGATGGGAATATCAGGACCTTCCCTCCCAGCTTCTTTGCTCCCTGCCCACCCCTCCCCCCAACTTGGGTCTTTGCCCTGGGCATGCTGGGGTTTGTCAATGCCTTTCAAAGTGCCGGGCCCTCCACCTCTCCTCAGGCTCCCTCAAGTCTCACAGCAGAAACCTCCCTTCGCTTGGCTCTGGAATAAGCCCCTGGGAGAGCCAATGAGACAGCAATTAGACCAGTTGCAACGACCATCCGCTCACATCTCTGTGCCAGGGCAGGCCTGCTGGCACCCTGCCAAACTCGTCAGGGGCAACCTCACTGCCTGGTCCTCCTCCTGTGTAGGCCCCAGGGCCTCCATCTGTGGAGGACCCTTCAAGGGGCTGGAGGCTTGGGAGATGGCCTTGCTGACCTCTCCGGCCTCTGCCCCGGTGGGATGTCTGTGCATCCAGGAGGCAGCTGTAAGCCTGTCAGCCCCAGGCCTGGGCCAGGGCCCATCAGTTTCAGGACAAGGAAGGTAGAATGAAAATAAAAGTGTAGGATCAGGGTCCCCTCCCACACCTCCACCTTTCACTTCTTGTGGGGCTCAAGATGACACCCCCTTACCAGTCTCCTGGGTCTCCCTGTCCACGAAACTTCAGAGGATTCCAGTTCCTAGGGATAAATCTGCGTTTGTCTATGCGGCTGGTCCTTTTGGGCCTGCGCCATCTGCCTGCTGTGCTCCGTGGCTGTTGGGACCTGATTTTTCTGGAGTCTCTTCAGCCTTGGTGGGAAGACTTCATCACCCTGGGAATCATCCACATCCCATCACTCGCCCTGGCCATAGCACACTCTCCTCCTTTCCTGTTTCAAACTTGCACTCGATCGCAGCCCTTTGACTTCACCCTTTCTGAGCTGATGTATTTTAGAAGTATAAAATGTTGCTCTGTCTCAACGGCGTTCGCGAGAATGAAGGCTAGGAACACCCCAGTCTACTCTACATTGGGAAGACTCTCCCTGCCTCCCTCCCTTCCTTCCTTCCACACATATCTCAGTGTCTGACTCTGCTGAGTCATGGAGAAATGTGGCAGAGATCACTCCTGCCCTTACGGACTCACCCTCTGGTGGTAGATACGGACATGGCCACTGGTAATTCCAAATGTCTCAGTTAGGTATCCTGCTGGGAGATGGTTCCAAATACAGGGAGGGAGCATGAGGGAGGCAGTGGCAGCGTTCTTACCAGGCACCGGGGAAACTTGCAAGGGTAGTAGGCGTGCGGGAGGCCGAGGAGGAGGCAGAGGAAGCAGTGTGGGAGGAGACCCAACAGGACACAATGGCCTGGTGTTGTTGAGGGCTGTGGCTTGAGTTCTGGGCACCTCTTATGATACAGATGGGGGACACTAAGCTGTGGAAAGAATGTCCTCCCCCAGGGTTTTACCCTCGTGAGGTAGTGATGAAGAAGCAGGGGAAAAGCTCCATGAGCCACGGGTTGGAAAATGGGGTCGCCGCGCGGGGGCTGTGAGTGGCAACCCGGCATCCAGGCCCAGCTGAGATGGAAGGTGGGGTAGACTGGAGCCGGGCCATGGCTGTAGAGTAAACTGGTACCAGAACCTTGAAACCCTTAGTCTTCTCATCTCTAACATGGGCATAATAGCACATACTTTATAGACTTGATGTGTGGTAGAAATGACATAATGCCTATAAAAAGGCATTGAAAATGTGAAGCCTTGTGTCCATGGGAAAGATTGTTGTGATCAGGACCCCTCTTCTGGCCCCCAGCTTAAAAACTACCACCCTCAGGAAGCCCTCTCTGCTTCTTGCCAGCTGGAAGTCATCATCCCACTTCTGACCACTCCGTGTAGAGCATCCGTGAGGGCCTTGAAGGCCAAGCCCATGTCTGATGTCTCTCAGCATCGACGGGGCCTAGCCCTGGGTGGCTTCCCTGCAGGTCGAGACTCATCTGCAGTTATGTTCTGCCACATGCATACATGGCTAAACATATGAGGCTGGGCAAAGGTCCAGGTACCAACATTTGGAGATACCCCTGTGGGTACAGGTGTTCTCAGACACACCCCAACGAATGCCCACATTCACATCTATGTCTCCCCTTTGCACAGCTTGCAACCACGCACATGTGTGCACCCTTCCAGTTGCCCCCCATGAGTCCACTGGGCTCAATACCACCCACTCCAGATTGCAGATGAAGAAAGTAAGGCTCAGAGAAGTATCCGCAGCCAGAGAAGCCTTCAATGGAGCCCCGCTGGGTGCAGGCTTCCCTAGGGCCTGGCCTCAGCACCATTGGCGCTCACCGGCCTTCCTGGGCTGACTGATTTCTGTCCCACGTTGGACACCAGAAGACACTGGTTTCATCCTGGGAAGTGCTCACTGAACTGGTCACTTGCTGCGAGGGCATTGCTGCTGGTGGGATGGGGGGTCGGGAGGGTGAGGGGGCAGATGGTGGTTGAGGGGGCAGAGTTGAAAGGGGGGAAGCCTGATCAAAACCATGTCACAAAGGAGGGGAGGAGTGGGGAAGAAAGAGAGAGAGAGAGAGACAGAGAGAAGAGAGAGAGAGAGAGAGAGAGAGAGGTGTTTCCATTCACAAAGAAATCATTATGGTTAATTTAATTCATTGTAGCGTTTAATACAGAAAAGCTTTTCTACAGAGACTGGGCATCAGGCCAACATTTATATATAAATGGGTTTTATTTTAAAAGCGAATGCAGTGAGGGGGATAGACTAGGCTTAGCCCTCTCATTCCCTCTCTTCTTTCTTGAGCTACCTTTCCGAGCTTGTGTAGATAAGGAATTGGGTCTCCCACAAAGCAGGAACCCCCTACTCCCCACTCCTGTGGCCCAGAGTTTCTCTTCGTCCTTTTACAAAGACTGTTTCCCCTGCTTTCTCAGGAGACCCTAGGCTAGGCCCGACTCAGAGCTGCACTGAGAAATTAAAATCCTTGAATGCTATCCTTAAGATAGCACTTGGAGATCACTCTACCTGCCTTCTCCTCGTCTAGGTCAGGCTCTTCCTATGGCACAGAAGCTCCCCTGACTGAGTATACAACTTGGTCTGTGCCGATGGCAGAGCTCAAACTCGGGTCTTCTGTTTCTCAGTCTAGCATCCCAGAAGTTCAGCCCCCTGCCCTGTCAGCTCTTTAGTCTGCACCCAGCATTTTGGGGGCCTAACACTGCTTCCCCCTGCACCTGACTCAGGCCCACATCTACCCTTCTAGACGGTTTCTCATGCCTCTGAACTGCTCCCCCACCCCCATTACTCCTAAAACTCCAGCCAGCTAATCAACTAATTCACACTGTGGTGTCAATGGCAAATAATAACTTACTGTGAAGTGCTCATGGTGCACTTTCAGGCTCTCTGGGCTTCTCGGAGGCTGGAAAAGAGCTGTGGGGGAGAGGGAAACCTGTTAAGAGCCCATCTCATTATATTACAAACCATTTATCCAGCACCCTGTGTTGCCACATATTCACAGAGTGCTGCCGGTCTGCAATCACAGCATATATTTTTAAAAAAAACATTTTATTTATTTATTTGAGACAGAGACAGCATGCAAGAACACAGGGGGAGGGCAGAGGGAGAAGCAGACTCTCTGCTGAGCTGAGCAGGGAGCTCGAGGCGGGGCTCGATCCGGGGACCCTGGGATCCTGACCTGAGCCAAAGGCAGATGCTTCACTGGCTGAGCCACCCAGGCGCCTCTGGGGTCACAGCATATTGATGAACACAATGCCATGGGTTGAGTGGCACCAGCTCTTAAAGGAACATGTCCAAGGAGGCCCCCAGATCTATGTCCCCCCTTTTTCTTCCCAGCCCTTGGGCTCTTGCAACAGGGGCCCAGACACACCTGGCCAGCCCCTTTCCTCCCCTTTAATGTAACCTGGCCCCCAGGACAAAGGATGCACATAAGATGTGGGAGCTCTCTGGAGGGTTGGCTTCCTTTCCCTCTGTGCCATCCGATGCCAGCTTCAGCTGGGAGGGCCGGGGTCCGTGTTCTTCCCATGGTAGAATGACCCATACATGGGCTCATCATGATGCTTGTGTCACAGAGCTCTAGAAAACTGAAATGCTGTGCCCAGGGCCATGGAGCTAAGACGCAGGGGATCTGGGGCTGACATTGAAGTGTGGTGACCCCTGAACCTCATGGCTCACCGAAGCCCCCCATCTGTGGACAAAGAGGACCAGCTCAGGGGTTCACCAGTGTCAGGGGATGGGGTTTCTGATTCACACAGGAGCACATAACCTCTTGGGTGGGCCTCCTTGAGCTCCCCACCAGACTCCCCAACTCCCACGGGGAGGGAGCTGATTTGCTGCACAGACTCAACAGAGGGAGCTGAGGCCTGGTCCCAGCCCTCAGGCCTCTAGAGGGCCCCTAGAGAATGACTAGAGGGTCTCCAGGCTGGCTTCTAGGCCTTCAAGGAGGCCAGGAGTCCCCGGCAGCCCTCCTGTGCGTCCCCAGGTTTCTCAGTGGCCTGGCTGGTATGTGGGGTATTTGGGGTTCAAGCCCAGCACAGTCCCACATCTGGATCCTGTTAGCTCTCCGCGTTCTTTCTTGGCCAGGAAGAATGTGTGCAACGCCGGAGGAGCTGCTGGACTGTGGTCTTGCCGCTCGGACCGGGCTATCAAAGCCGAGTGGCGGGCAGCCGGCCCCTGGGGAGGGGCTTCCCAGGCTCTCCATCATCGCGCCGCCACCACCGGTAGCTCCAGGGTGGAGCAGGGCCCTTTCAGCAGGCACTCTGCTGCATAGGAGCGAGCCAAGCGGTTGGGCTGCGCCCGGGCCGGCTGCTTCTGATTAGCGGCTCACCCGCTGCTCTTGCCCCCCCTACCCCCTGCAACCAGAGCAGATGGGAGCCACCCAGATGCCACCCTCTCCAAAATGCAAGGCTCTGGAGGGGAAGGGACCCTCCGCCGTAGTCAGGCCAGGCAGATCTGACCTCTGCAGACCTCTACCAGCTTCAGAAAGTGGGCACTACTGTTCCGTTCTAAATCTTCCCTAAGAGTCTCCTCTCTGATGAGCTCCACCCACAACGAGCCTCAGTTAGAGGCAGTTATTACAAAATAACACTGAGGCCCATGCAGTGTTTTAGAGTAGAGCACAGTGGTGAGGGTGAAGGTTCAGGAGCCGGTCCACCTGGGTTTGAAATTGGGCCCTGCTCCTTCTTAGCCCTGTGACTTGGGGCAAGTGACGGAGTCTGTCTGTGCCTTAGATCTCTTTCAAACCTTCCGTGACATCACAAGAGCAATAGGTCCCTGGGTCGCTGGGTTGCTGTGAGGCTTAAATGTGGTAATACTCATCACGTGCTGAGAATAGTGCTTGGCACATAGTGAGCACCCAGTCACTTAGTATTGTTAGAGTTTATTTACATCCTTTGACTCACTGGAGCTTGCAGCAACCATGTGACCTAGGGGTTGCCATAAGCAGCCAGCTATGGGAGGGCTTCACCCCGGGTCGCATCACCAATAGGGGCAGGGTTGGGACCCAGCCGGTGTCTTTGCCCTATTTCTGCTGAGGCTCTCCTGGGCCACCGTGGGAAGGAATTTTCACCCAGACTAAGATTTTCCACTTTTGCCACACGGCTGATGGTTCACGGAGAACAGGTCAAGCAGTTGAGTTGAGTCCAGAGAACTGCTAATCCCTCGGGGCCATGGCTGTAGAGAGATAATGTAGACCTCAGTGCCAGTGGCTGAGATCCGCCTGGGGCCCCTGAAGGACCCACCCAAGGTCCCCCCAAGGCTCATCTCGCTAACTTGCAACACGCCAAGTGGGAATGAGAAGCCAGGAGTCTACGATGCAGCTGAGTGCCTGGAAAGGACTTGTGTCCTGATGGTTGTGCCCTGGCAGTCATGGGGGAGAGGACAGAGGTAGGAGTGACACCCACGTGACCAACTGGGCATTGGATAGCAAGCAGCTCAGAGGAGCAGAGGAGGTGTGGGTAACAAGGGAATCCAGGAGCCCACCCTCTGGCCCCTTTTCCTCCGGGCAGCACGCAGGGGGCTCTTTGGCAGCCGATTTCCACTTCCCCTGCTTTTCCGGCAGATAGATCCTCGCTGCCTGCTTCAGTGCTCCTGGAGGGGTTAGGTGGTGGGGGGCGGAAATGGGAATTGGAGGCATCCCTCCTCTTTTCCCTCAGGGGTGAAACGCTCTCCCAGGCCCTGCCCGCAGCCAAGGCGTCCCGGACAGCCTTGCGGGGAGCTGGTGGGAGAGCCTCCAGGGAATGTGACTACAGCTCAACCTGCCTCTGCCCACAAGTCAGCCAGCACCAAAGGCCTCAAGCACCCTTTCTAAATCGAGCTCAGGTAAATCGAGCTCGGAGATTTGCTGAGGATTGAGTGCTGGAGGCAGGAGAGGGAAAAGGAGGAGAAGAGAAAGCCAAGAGGATGCTGCTGATAGAGAGCTCTCAAGGCAGATACCCAAGGGGCTGCTCAGACAGCAGCCACAGCTCCTCCCACATGGCTGGGGGTAGAGGGGGAGGGGGAGAGCACAGCCAGAATCCTAGCTTCGAGTCCAGATTCTGCTATTTGGTAGATGCTGATGCTGGACAAGTCACTCCCTGTCTCGGAGCCTCCAGGGCCTCATCTGTATGTGGAGGTAATAATGCCTATGCCTCAGGGCTGGGGTGAAGACAGTGACGTGTGGAAAGGGCCGGGTACAGGGTCAGTCCCAAAGAGGTGCTCAACACAAACCCAAAATGGCTCAGCACAGGCTCCGTGCAGCCATTGCCCATAACCTCAGCACAGACAGCTTTTTGGGTCTGTGTCCTAGCTTCCCTTGTCGTGGTCATTTGTCATTTTTTGCCTGCCCCTTCTCTACCCCTCTGCCACTGTCCCCTGCCCCCCCATGGCATCCTGATTTTTTTAAGGATTCTATTTATTTGTCAGAGTGAGAGAGAGAGGGCACAAACAGGGGGAGCAGCAGGCAGAGGGAGAAGCAGGCTCCCTGCTGAGCAGGGAACCCGATGCAGGGCTCCATCCCAGGACCCAGGGATCACGACCTGAGCCGAAGGCAGCCGCTTCATCGACTCAGCCACCCAGGCACCCTGGCATCCTGATTTCTTTTGGAGAAATTACCTCTCTCATTTTATGTTGTCTTAGTAGTGGGTAATCTAAGACCACTGCTTCAACTCCAGAGGTCAAGGGGGCTGATGCATGACTGGAACTCAGCCAAAAGTATGCTCCCTGTTCAAGCAAGAGCCATGGTGGAAGTGTGGAGACTGGCCACACAGGCTGCCTGGCAGCGAAGGTGTCCTGGCCAGACCACGCTGGTTACAAGACACGGACTACACTTTCTGTGTCTTGGATGCTCAGAACTTCCCTGCCTTCCTTCTGCTCACTCTCACATCTGCTTCTGCAGCTCCCATGAGTTCTGAGGATGCCCCTGCAGGAGCCTCGGTACACATTTCCTTTCTGCTCCAGGTGACCCAGTTTGGTTTCCACGTGTGCCCTGCAAACACTCTCTCCCCCATCCTCACCAGACTGCGGGGACAGACACTGTCCTCTGGTCCACCAGTTCCCCTGTCAGTGCCCAGCATGGTTCACAGAGCACACACTCACTTGCACACTCCCGGCCCCTGACTAGGGAAGGGAGCTGTGCTTTGCCAGAGGCTGGGCAGTTGCCTTCAGCTGGGGGAGACCTTGCTTGGCAGGCAAGGGAGAGAGCCATCTGGTGTGGAGGCAGGCGTCAGGATGGATGGCTTCTGGAGGTGTTTGGGCACTTCGGCCACCCTCGGGAAACACGTGGTTCAGTCCTAGCAAGGGCCCGGCCCACAGCAGGCACTTTCTTACTTCTTGTTCGTGCCCAGTAGTTTTGCTACTGTTGCACTGAGAAGACAAGGGTCAATGAAGAAGCATCAGGCTCCCATCTACAGGCCAGCACTAGCAGAACAGTGTAGGGGGCCAAGGAACAGCTGGAACCTTATTCTATGCATCTGCACATATACCTAAGTAAACGTACAGCTGTAGAACTGGCTTCATTCGTCACAAATTGGGTCCTACTCTATATGCGCGCATGTTTTACAACTTACTTTTTGGTCTTAGCAGTGGGTGTGGGCATCTTTCCATTCTGCGTGTGTTGATCTATCTTATGCTTTTGAACAGCCTCATTGGATCCCCTGGTATGGAATAGTTTATTGAACCGGTCCCCTACCGATGGCCATTTAGGCTGTACGCAATCTGCCTGTCTTCTGTGGGCTACAATTTGACGTATATCACTGCGCACGGGTGAGTCCTTCCGTACGATAATCACCCAGGAGAAGAATGCGGGTTAAATAGTCACATGGTCTCTCATTACAACTCTGTCTCCCCAACTAGACCATAAGCTCTGGGTGCACCAAGAGAGAGTGAGCTAGACAAGGACGAGATGAAGGAAGTGACTTGCAGGTAGAAGGATATTGATTTTCCACCTCAAACACAGTTCCGGCCTTCTGAGGAACAAAGCACTGAATTGAGAGCCATCTTTCAGGACCTCTAGATCAGGCCCACACATAGACACATCGCAAGAGAGTCCTGGCTTGGGTGAGCGGAGCCGGGAGCCAGCAGCCTCTCTTTCCACGGTGAGCTGGGCCAGGCTCACAGGCAGAATGTCTGAGTCGTGCCTCCACCCTCCTCTCCATGTGGACCCTGGGATCTGTATTACCAACAGCCCGGTCCTTCCTCTTCTTCCCGATTTGCCTGCCAGAGACCAGAGTCTCAGTCCCCCCACCACCACCAGGACTGCACACCTTCAGAAAGCATGCCTAGACATGGCACAGGGCATGGAGTCCAGAAAGCTTGCGAAGTGCAGAGCCCACTGGCAGCACCTGGAAGGGGGTGGGTGGGGTGGAGGCCAGAAGCTGGGGATTTTTCCTTAATAACAACCTGGTGCCCCAATTTGTTGGCAGCTCTGCTTGCCCCTCTCCCTCCTCCCTCCTGGAGGAGAGCCTTCATCTTCAAAGCTTTTTGGGAAACAGTTAATTAACCCACACGGCCCTACTGCATGCCCAGAAGGCTGCTGATTCCCTCATCTCCGTGGGGGCGGGGAAAGGGGAGGGCCAGTGAAACTGAAGCCTAAGAGAAAGGGTGTGGAGCTGGGACCCAAGTGATCCCAGGCTCCCAGACGGGGAAGCAGACTTCCCTTCCCATTCCCCGGCCCCACCCCTCAAAGGGCTAGTGGGAGCCCCCGGGGCCAAGCTAAACAGTGAGGGGGCTAGGAGTTCAAGAGCTTCTCTTCCAACACAGTGTAGTTTGGATTAGTCATAGCAGCTCTCGGTGCCTCAGTTTCCTCATTGTTAAAGCAGAGATAGTGATAGCACTTAGTTGTCAGGACCCTGGGAACAACTGAATGGTACACAGGAAGACCAAATGCTGTGGGAATGGTATGTGCAGATAACAACTGAAAGAAGGAGCATCTGGGAGCTGTCTCATGAGCGGGGGTCGGGGGGACTGAGTGGAAGAGAGGGATGTGGAGGGGGCCATGGGGATGGGTTGCCCCCCTCGTTCTCAGTGACCAGGGGGAGAGGAGCTGGCAGGAAGGAGGGGCAGAGCCTTGTTTCCTGGCACCGTCTTCTCTTTCCTTGTCTTCACCCACTCTTTTTCTGTTCCAAGTTTTATACACACACACACACACAACAGCACACAAATGAGCAGGAACAGCCTTGGATGGTGTCTTGTAACTTCTTCTATGACCATGCACACAGCATCCAGCCTGCAAAGATGCCCCCTGCCCAGGTGTGCAAGGCCTAGATGAAGCCAGGGAGGGACAAACAGGAAGTGGGTGGTGAGCTGAGTTGCAAATGAGACGGCCTCCTTAAGCCTACCTTTCCTGCTTTTGGTTACCTGCCTACCCTCCATACTTTGTGTGTCTTAGGACGAGTACTATAATTCTCCTTCCATTCCAGTTAATTCTCCATGTATTCTGTGTTCCCTGTGAGACTGGAAGATTCCCAAAGGCAGCACCACGGTTTTTTCTTTCTCGATGTTCCCGTTCCTGGCACGTTGGGCATTAGCATGTACTGTGTGCCCCCATGGTGCCTTGAGGGGGGGTTTCATCTTCACACCCCAGGGTGAAGTTAGCCTCATCTTCCACATTTTATACATAAGGAAACTGAGGCTTGGCATGAGGAAGCGACTTGCCCCCGCTTGTGCAGCTAAGGTGGGACAGAGCCAGTGTTCCTCTCCCGCCTCTTACAGCCTGCTGCTTTCTCTCGGGGATTTTCCAGGGGGCTCCCTGTGTGGGGCGTGGAAGCTGGGTAGGGCCAGCCCCTCTTCTGCGGCTTCAGCGAGAGTGGACGGCAGCCTGACTTGGAGGACGGCTTGGCCCTTGGATGCCTGTAGCTGCTGCGCCCCTCCTGTGCAAGGAGCTCGGAGGCAGCAGCCCTCTCGCTTACACACCTGGAGAGGCTGGCGGTGGCTGGCGAGGAGAAAGACCCCGAGAAGGAAAGTTCTGGCCATCGACAACAGAGCCAGGAACAAACCAGAGCTGAGCCAGGCCCCATGGAGTGAGCTGGGAGAGGCCGAGCTGGGGCCTGCTGATGCCATAACCTGCTTGGGTACAGGTCTTGGGGTCAGCAAGCGATGCTTACAGCGCCAGGGAGAAACCGAGCCCCCCTGAAGCCAAGCCAGGGGCTGGGCCGCTGTGGCCAGGCTCTGTGGGTGGAAAGGGGGCAGCCTGGCGCCTGGTAGGAGGGGCAGCCAGGTGAGCAGCGCTCACCCTAGAGGAGGAGGGGACTGGAAGTCCAGAGCAGGAGGCTTGTTTCTCTGGAAGGGAAACCTTCAAACACTAATTGGTAGTTGCAAGTAATTAAAGTAATTTACTCAGATTATAAAGAAATGTCTTAAGAGTGATTAAGCAACTCTGGCTGTGTATGGTTGTTGGTAATGACTTCCTCAGGGGGATTAGTACACTTGGTAGGGTGTAGTAGGGATGCTCACACCCGATGGGTCCTGATTCCTCGGCGTCGGGGTGGGGGGGTCACGGAAGCTGGGGGTGCTGGGGACGGCTGAGATTTGCTGGCAGAGATTGACAGCAGACCTGAGTGTGCGCAAACCCACGTGCAGACATACAGTGCCATCCCACCCAGCCCTTGGCCTGGGCCTGGACATGTGTATGTAGATGTTCCCCCCGCGTTACAGAGACCCCTGGCAATCAGGCCCCTGTCGACACAGCAAGCTGTATACATCAGGCTTCCACAGGCCTGGGCCCCCACACACGTCTCAGGGTCATACCCACACCTAGACACGGCAGAGACTGCCCAACCTGCTGAGGCTCAGGGACACACACAGTCTGTGGGTCTGCCAGGGCAGACACATATTTACACAAAGAAATACACATCCACAGATGCCGTGACACATGTGGACAGACACATGTATACAATCACACCGAGCCGCAGATGTTTACCTTGACCGAGACAAATGAAGCCCAAAACACATGTAGACTCAAACACACATACGGAACCAGAGCCTTCTGCACAACTGCAAATTCACCTAGAAGTCCAGCTGTCACGTATGTGCACACACGCATGCAACGCACGCACTGTTTTGCAGAGCCCTGAGAGCTGCCGCCCAGCTTCTTAGGGAGTTCAGAGGTGGCTGAGTCAGGACGCAGGTGTCCTCTGGAGCACCACTCTGTGGATCCCTCACCCGTCCACTCCTCCCCAGTCACACCGTGTGAACTGCAGGCGGGTTGGAGGCAGAAGGGGAAAAGAGCATGGGCCAGAGCGGGGGCATGACTGAGATGCGCTCTGAGGAGCCCTCTATGACCGTGGGATGTAGATAACAGGGCCGAGGCTCTGAGCCCAGACCATCACTTTCTAGACACGTGACCTATTTCCATATGTGTCCCTTCATGCAAAATGAGGATAATAATAATGCTGTCTTCCTCCTACGCAGGTTTGTCATGTGGATGAAAGAAAAGAACCAGTAAGGGAGTCTTTTGTACGCAATAGGCCAGCAGCAGATGGGAATTTCCTTCCTCTGAGCCTTGGGGAAACTGCCTAAGCTCCCCTTAGCTAGGGGAAAACCTGCTCCGAAACCCCCTGCATAAAGTTGGCTGGAAGTTGGCCACTTTCAGGGGCCCAGATCCTTGGCCCTCAAAATTGGCAAGTCTGATCAAAAGCAGTGAGTGGTCCTCAGGCACCACGTCTTACTCACTGAATAACCTTGGGTAGCTCCCTTCCCTTCTCTTGGACTTGGTTTCCTTCTCTGTTCCCCCGAGAGGGAAGGGACAGGGGAAGGGATGACCTGGATGACCCTTAAGCTCCCTCCCAGCAGTTGCCATTCCAGGGTTCATGTAAATGACCCACTTGAGTCCAGGCGAATGTGAATGGTGGAATTGCGATGCCTATTATTTTGCCCTGAGAGGGTCTCTGCTACCCTTGGGGCCTATTGATGGCGAGGAGGGATGGGGGTGGGAGCTGAGCAGGAGGACGCCTTGCTGGGGAATATAGGAGCCGCAAGCCCAGGCATAAAAGAGGGAAAGAATGAAGCAATGTCCATGGGACCATGGAAGAAAAGGAGTCTGGGAAAGGCTTCTGAGAATGGCTGCCCCAGCTCCATTTCCATTTCAATGAATGCCAAGGGCAACTGGAACTCTACTCTCTTGACCCTTTGAGGCTTCCCCACAGTTGTTATTCTGGTGACCACCCCCCCACCATGCCCCACTGCTGGTTTCTCTGTCCGGAGTAGCCTTAAAGTCCTTAAAACACAAAAGGCCCCGGGGGAATTGTTGCAGAGACAGCAGGGAGGAGAGTTGCTGGGGACAGTCTCCGATGGGCAGGGGCAGAGCAGGTGGGGCAGCTGAGATGTAGAAAGAGAGTGGAACCCACTGCTTACAGTTTGTGGAAGGAGAAATCGGCTCCTGAGGGGCCAGGCCCCAGGCACTGTGGATTCCCAGCTCCCTTCTTGCCCCAATGGGCCTAGGTCTCCTCACCACATTGCACTTCGTTCGGTCACTTTGCTTCTAAAATTTATTGAGTAGCCAGGTGCGTGGTACCCTCCCTGGGGACAAGTACATAGATTCTCTTGCTTCAGCCTCTCAATAGCTCTGTGAGGGTGAGGAGCAGCCTCTTTGAATCTCGGGAGGTACTATCTGGGCACTGGCAGAGAATTCTGGATGCCCCAGTGGAGCTTCACCTTGAATGAAGCCAGGCCCATCGTCAGTGTGTCCTGAGCCTAGGGCCCTGACACCTGCTCTCCTGGAGCCAGAAAGGGCTCTGCTGTAAATGCTAGGTGATCTGCTCTTAGAGCCTTCTAGAGAGGATGCTGCCCCCTAAATCTAGGGCCTCAAGTTCCTGTATCACTTGCCTCCCTAGGTCAGAAGCCTCAGTCTCTCCAACTGCAGTTGTCATCCCCTCCTTCTTATCCTGCTGTCAGGGAGAGGGGGAACAGCTGGTTCCCATCCTCCAAATAATAAGCCTGCCGTGCAAATCGTTTTCTAAAATCATTAGGCCACAAAGATTCTATTCAGCTGCAATGTTTGCATTGGCCCCGCCCTCATTTCCCAGAGACCGGAAGACATTCACTCACAGAGACACTGGCACAGAGACACACCCGAGAGACTGAGAGATCTAGGGTCAGAGGCCCGTACAGATTTTCCCAGAGAAAGAAAGAGTCAGGAAGACAGTCTCAGAAGAGCCATGAAGCCCCACCCCCACCCCCCACCAAGCTCAGAGACCCAGAGCTTAAGAGGGATTTCGAATCTTTGCACTTTTTGGAAGGACCCTGAGCAGCTGTCTAACCCCAGAAGCAAGAACAGGGCAGGACTGAAGTCTTCCAGGTGCCCAGACCTGTGCTAAGAGGGGAGAGAAGAGATGAAGGGCTGTCCTCTGCTCTTGGGGGGCCTTGCAGTGTAGTTGAAGAGACAGAACCCACTCAGACACATACATTGATACGCACGCCAAGTTAAATACTACAAGGTTTCCTAACAACCATGCAAGAGACATCACGAGATGACATAAGCTCTGTGCCAGACAGAAGAGCTTGGAGAGTAAGCGCCAGAGGACCAAAGAGAAGGGAGCGAACACACAGCATCCTCTCCTTGGCCATCCCTGCCACACTTGCCCGAGGCAATGGGGAAGAGCCACTCTCCTCTTTCCCGGCTACAAAGAGGTCATCACCGTTTGGCATTCTGGGAGACCTCTTTATTGACCAGTGCCTGGCCTGAAATTGTCCCAGTACATTGGGTCCAGTGGTGGTAACTCGAGGCTCTTCCTAGTAGTCTCTTACTTGGGGTTGTTTGGGCACACAGAGTGGGTAAGGGATTGGGGAAGGCCGTAGTTCCCCAGGAATGTTCAAAGGGAGGAAAAGGAAAAACTCCTAGTCATGGAACTTTCCCGGATGAGGAAATGGGGCTGCGGCAGAATGGAAGGACTTGAGCATGGACACAAAGTTAGAAAGGGCTGGAGCCTGGACTCCAACTTAGATCTGTCTGGCTTCAAAAAACCCTACTTTTCTCACTTCGCCATAGAATAAGTGGGGCTGCCCCCCACTTATCCCCCCTCCCCCCAGAAGACCAGGTTTGCCTCACTGCACAGTCACCAAGGCAGGAGCGAATCTCTCCTCTTGGGCTCCTGGATCACTTTCTCTGTCCTGAGGGACTACAGGCTGTCAGCTCAGAAGGTCGCAGCCTCCCCGGGAGTCAGAGGTCTGCCCATCTCACTCCCAGATCGGTCTCTTGCCCAGGAGTACTCCTGGGGACAGAAAAGAGCCTCACCAGCCTCCATTGGCGATCCAGCCTCTTGTCCCCCAGCAACTACAGGGATTTCAGATGCAAGAGAAGTCCAGAGTCTGGCACAGCTCTCTCGCCCTCTGAGACTGTGAAGCCACACCTGGGGATGGACAAGATTAAAAAAATGAAGCTGAAGAGTGTCTCTTGTGCCAGAGGCCAGGGTGGGTTTGAACCTATTCTCTGGCCTGGCACATCATCCTGTGTCAACAGGCCCGCAGAGAAGTCATATATGCGGTCTACCCTCCTGCCTCCTCTGAGACCTAGCTGAACAGATGTCATCAGGATGGACCTCAGGAACCTGAGCCTTCGGATCAGCTTCTGGCCAAGGGGATGCTCTCAGGGCAGACTGGGAGCCTGCAGAAGGCACCTTCGTTCTTAGAATTGCTGTGGAGAGTGTTTTCCAAAGCATCACCAAAGATAGCTGCCGGGAGCCCAAAGCTCTAGCCACTGCCACCATGATGATTTCTTCTACCCTGATTGTCACCACTGCCATTTCCGTCTCCATGCTCACTGACTGAATAAAAGCTGACATCACGGTCCTCAGCTGCCTCAAGTTTCACATCTGTACCGCCCCCATTATCACCAACAACCACCAGTCATATTCCCCACTCTAAGCTCTTCCACCGCATTCTCCGGGAAATATACTTGTTTATTTAAAAGCCCAATTGTCACTGCTCCCCATGCAGAGGGGACACTAGGAACCCAATCCCTGCCCTTGAGTGAAAGACTGATAAACTAACATAAACACGGGTGCATGGGACCCATCAAAACTAACCTGTGTCCCTGTCATGCTATTGACATGTTTGGGAGTGTCCACTCAGGGCAGGGGCTAGAGTTTTTCCAAGGTGGAGGAAATGTGGGACTTTCCCTGGTTGACCTGGGCACTGCATGGCTGGAGGCCCTGCTGCAGACTGAGGGAGGGGCAGGTAAAGAAGGACCGTGCATAAAGGCCGTTGGGAGGGGTGGGCAGGACCCAGGAGAACCACCTACTAGAAGTATAGGCTAGGCCTGGGGGTTGACGGTCCATGAAGCCTTGAAGTTTGCTTGCTCCCACAGCAGGCTCCCATGAAGACCTGTGCCCACATGTCCACGGTGAGGAGGTGACTCATGCCAGGCTCCAGGGCAAGGTGGGAGAGGCAGTCTACGACATGCCTTCCAAAGACTCTAATAGGGTGTGTGAGCATGTGAATATGAGAGGGGGAGAGGAGAGAGAGAGAGTTAGGGGTAGGGGAATATGTGCCCCTTTTTTTCTAAACAGATCCTGGGTACCAAGGGTAGTAGGGTGCCAGCTCCAGGCTGGAGAGGGTAAGGGGCTCCCTATCTTGCGCCCCTGGGGAATAGCTTTGCAAGCCCAGGGACCCTTAGTAGCCTCCTTCACCCAGATGGCAGCGTCAGCCTCTGCTCCTTGAGTTGCCCCCAACAATTTGGTTATGTCCAAAAGAAGAGGGAGCTGGCGGTGGCCATTCTCCATTTATATGAATGGAAAATGGCCTCAGGGATCATTTTACCCCTCCAATAACAATAAGCTTGTTCCCTCTCTCTCCTAGATGCCAGGTCTCTCTCAGGACAGGGTTGCCTGATAAAATCACTGTCTATTCACACACTGATGGGATGTCTGGAATCTGCCTTAAAATAACCCTTGGCTGGGGAGTGGGTGGGGATGGGAGTGAAACAAGATTGGCCGTGAGTTGATAATTTTTGAGAATGGGTGATGGGCAAATACATGGGGGCTTGTGGAACTCTTGTGTCTACTTCTACAGATAGCTGAGATTTTCCGTAATAAAAAGTTAAAGCCAAACAGAACAAAGCAAAGCAAAACCCCTCAAACACCATGTATGTATTGAGCTGAAATCATACTTTCCAGTGGTTTCCACCCACAGATCCCAGATATGCCTTCTCGGACCATACAGACCACCTCTTGTTCCCTCTGCCCCATGTTGGCCTTCAGCTATTTGGACAAAAGCGTGGTCTTTGGAGCCAAGCAGATTTGGGCTGTGTGAGGGCTCCACTGCTCCCTCGAAGTTCCTGCAAGTTACTCTACCTCTCTGAGTCTGACTCCCTTAGGGTCACTGTGGGGGTTCCGTGTCTGGGAAGCCCTCTGCACAGTACCTAGCTCGAACGCAGTGCTCAGTATGACCGAGCCTCTGCAGAACGTTGCTATTTTAGGCCAAGGTTCAGGATCCCCCTTGGACAAGGTAAACAGCCCAGTCTCTGCGACTTTTTCTCACACATTGTGGTTCCCCAGCCTGGCTGACCTGCCCAAGCTGTTTATCAGTGTGCCTTGGCGAATATGGGGCCTACGATCCGGCCCCGTAGTCCAGATGGTCTGGACAGGCAGAGTACAGTAGAGCTATTACCTCCCTGCATCTGGGAACTGTATTTCTATTCATACAGCCCGAGATTTCATTAGCTTTTGTAGCCGCCACATCACACTGTTGGCTTCTGTGGAGCTTGTGGTCAACTCAAAGCCCTCAGTCCTTTTCACACATGCGGCTGTTAAGCCCTGTCTCCCCGGCCGCGTATTTGTGCAGTCGGGTTTTGACTCCCAAAGCAAGACTTGACTTTTACTCCTGTTCGAGTTTATCTGGCTTGTTTTGGCCCCGGGTTCCAGCCTGTTGAGATTTTTGTTTTGTTTTGTTTTCATTTTTCAATTCAACATATTAGCCGGGCCTCACAGCTCTGGGCCCTGGGACGTGTGGTGGTGCCCAGGCCTTCTGCATCCTCATCCAGATCACTGGTGAACTCAGTGTGCAGAATGGGATGAAGCCCAGGGCCCTGTGGGAGCAGGCTAAATAATTCCTTCCTTGCTGACATCAATCAAGGCTCTTTCTGTTCTTTTTTTTTTTTTTTAAGATTTTCTTTCTTTATTTGAGAGAGAGAAGGAGAGAGTACAAGTGAGGGGGAAGGGGCAGAGGGAGAGGGAGACACAGACTCCGCACGGAGCAGGGAGCCCGACGCAGGGCTCGATCTCATGACCCCAAGGTCACGACCTGGGCCGAAGGCAGACGCTTCATTGACTGAGCCCCCAGACACCCCCAGCTCTTTGAGTTCTATTGTTGAGCTGCAAGTGCACCTCGTCTGGCCTTTCCCAGTCCACCGTCCTCCATCTTGTTTAAAAGAACAGTGTGAGGGTCTTGTCAGAGCTTTGTTGCACCCCAGAGATCAGCAGAGTCACAAAATAAAGTGAGGCCTAATGGGCCCTCACGTGTTTGTAAGTGAAGCCAGTCTCCTGGCTTCATTTGGAGGTTTCCCGACAACCAGCAACTTGACAATTCTCAGGAAATCTGTCAGGATTCCAGACCGAGCCAAATGGCCTGATATCACCAAAGTCTGCCTTTCCTCCCTGTTTGAAAACCAGTATTATACTTGCAAATCTCCCAGTCTCCGTGAGCTCTTAGAGTCGTGTTGATGGTTCTGACCTCGTATCTGCAATTGCCTTCAGGACCCTGAAGTTGAAGATGAAGTCAGTGGAAATGACCACGAAAGCTTCGTTGGGCTGGGCTGGGCACTATGCTGGATGCTGTGCCAAGCTGGGGTCAAGTGAGATGCCAGGCCTCTACTCAGCAAGCTGCCCAACCAGTTGGAGAGGAGAGACATGCCAACAGTCCTACTAAAAGGTGAAAGGTGGCAAGTGCCAGTGAAGACGGACGGATATGAGGTTGAGAGGTCTGGAGGAAAAAGAGCTGGTGGGCAGCGGAGAGGCAGTCAGGGAAGGCTTTGTGGGAGAGGTCACTTTGGAGCTGGTCCTTGAAACTCAGGCAGGATTCGGAATGTGGCAACGAAGCAGAAGACTCCCCAGGCAGGTGGGAGAGCCCAAGAACAGGCTTGGAGGTGGGGACCTCCCTTGAGCTACGGAGCACGAACAGTGAGTGATAATTGCAATAGTCGCTACTTATTAAGCACTTACGATTGTGCCACGGACTGTATTCAGCTCTTTGCACACGTTAGCACAGCCTCACGATGCCCACACGAAGGTGAGTACCAGGATCATCTTCATTTTACATGTGAGCTAACAGAGGCTTCGCGAGATGAAGTGACTTTCCCAGGGTCACCCAGCTAGGCAGGCCTTTGAGTCAGGGCTGTCTGTCCCCTCCTATCAGCTCTGTCACGCCCCCCCCCCCCAATTAGGCCTCAGTGTTGGCATCCTGGGCCTGTGTAGTTTCAGGGGCCAGCATTTTGCAGTCTCTCTCACTCCTTCTTACCTTTGCTCAGAGGAGCAGGTGGTCCTTACCAGGAGGCTTCCCTCTGGCCCCATGGGCCTCAGGACCCCAGTCCAATCTACTGCCCTGCCATCTCCTCGCTTGACCAAGCCTGTCCTGTCTCCTCTTTATCTTTCAAAATGAGGCAATAGGACATAACCCAAGAGTGCTCTCTGGCTTTGGAGGTGGGAGAGCTGAGTGCGATGTGGAGCTCCCAGAACAGTCTTTATTAGACTCCACACTGTAGCTCGTTAGCAAGTCAGCCCATTGAGTCCGCGAACCTTGCTGGGATCCTAAAAGAATGAAATGGGGTAGCCCATGCAGTAATGATCAGCATTGTTTCACGGGACGTGTTCCCCTTTTGTATATCCCTGTTTGTACACATACACACACGTATACATACACATATGTATGTATACATACTCATATATGCACACACACATCAGTTTGTTTGTTGTACCAGGCTTGCAATAAAAAAAAAACCCTCAAAGCACCGCTCTGTGGTCTAGCTGTGTGACCATGAACAAGTCACTCCCCCTCTGGTTCCCATTTTTCTCGTGTGGAAAACAGGTACAGTAATCCGTGCCTGTCTCCTTCACGGCTAGGGGTGAGGCCTGCGAGGCCTATCTCTGGAAGCACCCTAGGGATGGAGAAAAGCGTGTACACAGGAGTTACTATTGAAACAGTTGGCAACTTCCCCCTAGGCCTGCCCCCTCATGATTCTGTTTTGGCATCCAGCGTGGGCATTGCCAGGGCATCTGCAGTGTGGGGCTCCTGGACTGCGAGTGGGAAGGCCCCAGCAGGCTGCTCTGAGGCGGCTGCCCAGCTGCACCCACCTCCTCCCTGCAGGGCGCCAAGAGGGGCAGACAGGAGGTACTCATCCCAGCTGTGGGAACAGCAGAACCTGGGCACCTCCTCAAGGCCAGTGCTCCCGGCAGCCCGTCTCCGTCTCCCTGGAAGCTTAGGCTTTACGGGAGGCCCCAAGGGCAGCTTCCAGAGGGGCTGAGCCTGCAAGCAGAGTGGGCAGCTAGGGAGGAAGGGAGGAAGTTGCAGAATGTGCAGCCTGGGAGGAGGCCACAAAGACCATGGGCTTTGGGCACAGACACACCTGAGTCTGAGGCCCTGCTCCACGGCTTTCGAGCGGTGAGAGCGTCGGCGAGTCACTTCGTCATACTAAGGCTCCGTCTCTTCATCTATGACACGAAACTGTGAGTGCTACCTTGCAGCGCCATGGCGCCACTGAGCCACCGCACGGGAAGAAACACACTGAGCCGTTCTGGGCCCCCCTGAACCCTGCCCCGTTTCCCCCATTTTACTCCAGCGGGGGTTGGGGGCACAGAACAAATGCCTGCACACGTGTGCGGTGCATGTGTCTGCGTGTGTGAGGTTTGGCCCCACAAGGGTTGGTGGCAGGGTGCGACAATATTTCTAACCCCTCGATAAGAGCAGCCTCCATCCCATTTCGTCTATTTTCCCCAGGCAACATTTTCACGTCGAGCTCGGGAACATCATTTCTCTCCCTGAGCTGCAGTTCAACAACTACCTAAAGCAGGGTCGGTGCCCCAGGGCCCTCTCATCAGGGCACTGAGCAGAGCTTGGGGAGGTGTGAGTGTGAGGCCCAGACACAGGTCACTGCCCCCTGTGCCCGCTGTGTGGCCTCTTCTTCGAATGGAATACAGGAGGCTGCGCCCTGCTCAGGCCTCCCAGCATCTGAAAGCCTTGGGGAGCAGGAGGGGACAGGCCCAGGCAGGTGGGCTCCTGTTCCCCTCAACTCCTACCCTTTGGCTGCGGAGCAACTCCGAGGCGGTGCATGTGGATGGGCGATCTGGCCCAGGCCTGGGAATATGCAGCGTGTGCTCATAGAATCATCCCTATTAGACATGGAAGAGACACAAGTTGGCGCAGGGTCCTGGTCTAGGGTGGGGGGCACAAAATGAGCAGTGAGCTGACTGCTTGGTGGGAGAGGCTAAGGTGGGGGCAGCACCCCCTCCGGGCGGCCGTCCAGTGCCCTACCTGCCTCTTCCAGCACAGTTCTCAAGGTGGGTATCTTCACGCTGCCTGGAGAAGCCACTCCGTTTCCCACCCCGCCCCTCCTCTTCCTACTGCACCGGTTCCTGCTCCCCCTCCTCCTCCTTGAAGCCTACTTGGTTGTTGACACCTTGGAGATATTTGTAGATCACTATCTCAGGAGGCCGTTGGCCTGACTCATCCCTGAGCCCAGCCCTGTCTGCTGGCTCCTTTCATCTTCCCCTCTCAGCCAATCCCTCTTCACCCTTAATCATTTTCTCTCTCCCTCTAAATGCCCCCCCCAGCGAATCTGGCTCCCCACTTGTCTACCCTGCCTGTTCTTTACTTGGGAATTCTTCAGGGTAACCCTATACCACTCTCTCCCGGAGCAGCAAAGGCCACTCGAAGATGGCTCAAGGTCTTGATTTGGCAGCCCCCTCGCTGCCGCAACAGTTTGGACAAACGGCCTTGCTTTTCTGGGCCTCAGTTTCGTCTTCTTGCAAATGGGCAGCAATGATGCCAGCCCTGCCAACATCACACAGGCCTGTAGTGAGGCGCAAGATGAGATCATGCCCGTGAACAGCACTTTGGGGACTCAGAGGTGGTGCACTTGGACGAGACTGCCTAGGGCCTGAGAGGAAGGAAAGAATGGACTTGCAATTACTTCGAGACTCCCTTCAGCCCTACCGCGGGCCTTGCAGCCCTGCTCGCGGGCTTGCCAGCTCGTACTCTCTCCCTCTGTCTCCTTCCACATCTTCTCTGTCTTGGTCGTTCCTCTCCCTTGGTCTCTCTTTGCTGCTCTCGGGGAAGAATACCCTGTCTACTCGCTGTCCTGCCAGGCTGGGACAGTGCCCACCGTGCCCCGAGGGAAGGAGAAGGCACACTGAAGGCCGCAGACCATGACACCCCAGGAAGAGTCCAACTGTACCTCCAGAGAGCCCCAGAGATGGGAGGGGCCTGGGTACGAGGACTTGCCCCAGCTTCTCCCCAAGGGCCTGGGCCACAGCTGGGCTGCGGGTGGCGCTGGGAGTGTGGATTGGCATGCATAGAATTATTGTGTTATTCTCACAAACCAAACTAGTCCCTGATAATGTCCCTCTTCAGGTGATGTCTCCATTCCACTGAAGGTATGTCTTGAGCTGGCCTGGGCCCACTCGCCTTCTCTGGGACTCTGCATCTCCCTCTGTGCAATAAGAGGGACTGGGCTGGGACAAGGATGAGGGTTATTCCAGCCCGAAATCTCAGTGTTCCTGACAAATGCTACCCTGTCAGCCATGTCTCCCAATGGGCCCTGGGAGTGTCTCTCTTGGGGGCCAGCTCAGGGTGGCTTCGCTGTGATAACCACAAACTTCAACAGCTCTGCTTTCCAGTAGGTCTTCAAGTAGATCCTTTGCAAGGAGAGTCCACATGAGTGTCCCAGAGGAAGACAGCCATTGGGCAGAGGCAGGCATGGGTTTGCAGAGGGCGGCCTCAGGACCGCAAAAGAGCAGGCCCTCTCCCAGCAGGCAATAGAGGCAGAAAGTCCTGGGTTCTAATCCCAGCAGCTCCGCCACTGACACCTTATGGTCCTGGACCAGTTACTTCCCTCTCTTAGACCAAGAGTCCTGTCATCCAGAAAGTGGGGCTAAAAGAGTCTTGCCATCACAGGATAAAGAAAGGAGTTGGTGCAAGTGCTTGATACCAAGCCTGGCTCATCAGAAATGCTACAAAAGATTTCTGTCTTCCTTCCCCAGTGTTCCCTGGGCAAACTTTCCCGGTGCCCTCCTCTTTCCCTCCCTCACTCCTCCTCCGTGCTGTGAAAAGCAGCCATAGGCCTAGCCCCTCTCTGAAGCGTGGCCAGCCAACTGGGGGGCTGGGATTCACACTTGGTGCTTCAGCAGCTGCTGAAAGCCTCTTGCGAGCCACATGAGGGAGAGAAAGACAGAGAATGCCGGCCCCGGGCAAGACAGAGACAGAGAGAGAGAAGCAGAGAGACAGAGAGAGAGAGACGAAGAAATGCCATAGAGGCAGACACACTCAAGGACACAGAAAGATGGACAGATGCAGGAACAGGTTGGGTGAAAAGCAAACAAAGAGAGAGAAAGGCAGGGGCAGAGAAGGGAAGCGGAGAGACAGGGCAACAGATGCACGCAGACGGAGAGGGAGGCAGGGAACGAGGCAGACAGTGAGATGGCGAGGTGCAGAGAAACAGAGGCCGGGCTTGAGAGAATCCAAGACAAAGGGAGAAGGAAACAAAGGCAGGAAGCCAAGGCGTTGGAGACCTAGAATGGGAAGAAAGGGAGGGAGGAGGGAGGAGGGAGGAGGGAGGAGGGGGAGGGGCGCAGGAGGGGAGGAAGAGGGAGTTGTTAGTTCAGGGCTCAGCACAAGGCTGACACAGCACATTCTCTACACTCTCCTTTCCCTCCCACTGCCGGCCTCCAGCTGCCCCCATCCCTTTCCTTATCACTGGGCCCTTGGCTGGGGAAGGGGCCCTGTCCCCTGCCTGTCCTGCATATTCTTCTAGGCCAAGGTTAGCTAGGGCTGCCCAGCCCCTTCCCTACCCTCCTGGGCATCCTCAGCAGCCTGGGGCTCAGGTGGGGAGGAAGCAGGTGACCACCCCAGGGAGAGAGGGTAAGGTTCTTCCTCCTACGCAGTCCGAAGAGGAGGCGGAAGGGGGCTGGGGACTAGGCTGCTCAGCCTCCTTCATTTGCAAGCTCCCTCCATACTCTCATCTCCTGGAGGGCTAGCCGGCATCTCAGGGTTCTGCGGTTCAGGGCCAGACTTCTGCCGGGATCACTAGGTAGCCCAGCCCCACCTCTGACGCGGCAGCCACCCCTGGGAGCTTGAGGCGACCAGTTCCTGACTTCCTAAATGGAACCAGATCCCATTTGCCCCAAAACAGCATGTCAGATCTCTAGGCCTGGCCTTTGAAGAAGCCGAGAGGGGGCTCCAGAAGGGAGGGGGCGACAGTATAGCCAGGCAAATGGAACAGAAGTCACCAAGCCTGCCTTGCTCGTGGAGCTGGGTTCTTTAGGAAAATGAACAAGATCTAGGTCCTGGGGGTAGGCTTTCTTCCTGAGCCACTCCTTGCGGCTCTGTAGTTTAAGCCCTGGCAGGAGGGAAGAGAGGGAGTCAGGAGGGCACGGAGTCTTGGCCAAGGTCTCAGGTGGCTGCGTGCGGTCCTGCTGCTTGGGACATTAGGAGTAGGGGCAACGGGAACAGTGGGCAGAGATACATAAGACCCAAGTGCAACATTGGCTTCTCCCACTCTCTTTCAAGCAGACATTTCGAGATCCTGAGGAAGGCCACTCTGGTTTCCGTCCCTCACTCCCCTCTGAGGGCAATCAGCCGGCTGGGACGTGGGGTGCAGAGCTTACACCCTAGCCAGGAGAATCTTTTGCAGGAACTGGCAATCTTTACCCTGTGGGGAAGTGAGGGAGGCATTGTTTTCCTCTTCAGAAATCTGAGGAGCTGCCATGGGGCAGAAAGTTGACAAAAACACTTGGATTTGGACAAAACTCCCCACATCCATCCTTGAGGGGGAGGGGCCCACCCGATGGATGGCTAGGGCAAACTGGAGGCAGTCACAGATCATGGCACTCTTTCAGCCACTCGAGTTGTCCCCCATTAATAAGAGTTTAGAAAGCAGAGAGGTCCCGAGGAGGAAGGGATAGGGAGACGAATTCAAACTATGACTAGCGAATCCCTGTCTGATAACCAGAGTGGGGTCTAAGAAGGGAAAGAAGCCGACCCCCTGGGGTGGGGTGTGCAAGGCGGAGTCCCTGGCAGGGCACTAGGTGAGAATGAGATGACGTGGCCTTCAAGGCTCCTGCCACCCTTACACTCTGATGCTCGAGGGGGACAGTTGATAAATGGACTAAGAATTTTTTTTCTTTTCTTTTTTTTTTGGTGGCAAACAGACTCTTAAATACAGAGGAACAAAGTGGTAGTTGCCGGAGTGGAGGGGGCTTGGGAGGATGGATGACATAGGTGAAGGGGATGAAGAGGTACAAACTTCCAGTTACAAAATAAGTAAGTCACGGAGATGAAAGGTACGGCCTAGGGAACATAGTCAATAATATTGTAATAACATTGTTTGGTGACAGATGGCGACTACACTTATCACGGTGAGCAATGAGTAATGTGTAGGACTGTTGAATCACAATGTTGTGCACCTGAAACTAATATAATATTGCATGTCAACTATACTTCAATCATAACAACGAGGAAAGAAATGGACCAAGAATGATAGCAGTCCTCTGGGCTACAGAGGGCTGCATGCCTGGGGAATTCCCTGGCTCTGCTCTTTGGTTTCCTCATTGCCCCACTAGCCAGCTCCCCCTCCGGGAGACTTGGCTTGGGATCCCCCAAGGTGTGCTGGAGCCTAGGGGCATCTCACTTAGGCTCCTCACCAGCCCTTTTGGTGTGCTACCTCGTCTTCTGCGGGCTCTCGCCCTGATTTTTCTCTGGGTCAACAAAGCAAGTAGAGAAGTGGTGCGCTGCCTGTCCTGGAAGTCTTTGAGAAGACGCTGGTTGGCCACTTGGCTAAGGGAGCTGCAGTGGCCTCAGAATCTGCAAGGGGAAGGCCCGTGGATCTGTCTGGGCCATGCCAAGCATGTGTCTCCTGGGTTGGGGCCAACTGGAAAAATACCCACTGGGCCCCGGCTGGGCCTCAGAGCTCCAGGCTGGCAGCTCTGGGAGGCCCCCGCTCCAATTCACCTGCTGAGGCTGACTCCAGTCCGAGCCCAGCCCCACCTCCTGTCTGGCCAGGTGCGGCAGGGTGGGGTGCCCACGCTCAGACCTGAAATGAGGACCACATGGCAGTGTGAATCCCACCCATGCAAGGGGCCTGGCCGAGTACAAGTCCAGAGGAGCTTCTCACCTCTGGGGCCTCTCCCCAAGTGGGGGCGGGGGGCTGGCGGCCATTCCTTTGGAGGCCATACAGGGATTTTCTAGCCCTTTCTTTCTTTTCTGTTTCTTTTTTCCCCTCTGAGCCCTGGCCTGGTGGCCCAGGCCCTTTCTGCCTGGTTGGACTGGTCCTCTCTTATCTCCGCCCCCATCAACATTCCTTTTTCCAGCTTCCCCATCCTGAGCTGGGACACATACCTGAAGGGCAGATCAAAGGCTCACAGCTGCTCTTGTCAGCTCCCATTAGACCTCAACTGAGAAGGGGAGCCCACCCTGGCAGCCTGCCCTGGCCCCTTCACCCTGCCTTCCCCACCCCGGGCTTTCAGAGGCGAGCTCATCCCAAGGTGGCACCTCCAGATGCAGAGGGGACCCTGCCCCTGCAGCCCCTTCCCCCTCCTCTCCTCTCTGAAGAGGAAGGAATGCCTCAGATGCTGAGGGGGAGGCGAGCCTGCAGTCTGGGACCTGGGCAGATGGAGACAGACCTCCGGCTGCCCAGTGCAAACCCTGGTCCCTTCAGGCTTGCTAAGGTCTCTGGGAAGTGTTGGCCCTGGGCCCAGCCACCCTGCTAGAGGTTCCGCCAGAGGACACGAAGGCCCAGAACCCTGCTCTACAACTGCAAGGCAGGGCTTGCAGGAGCCTCGCAGAATCCTGGGCTCTCTTCCCAGCTCTATCATGCCAAGGGAGCCTTCCAGGCCTTTGCAATCCAGCCCTCGTCTCCATTCTGGCTGCTCTGGTCCTCTCACAACTTCCCCAAACACAGCACATATTTCCCACACCCCAGGTTTTTACACTTGTTTCCCCACATGCTTAGAATGCTCTTCTCCACCTGGCAAAGTCCTATCCCGCAGGAAGAAATTGGATGCCGAGCTACATATATACGACATTCCTTTATATATATACATATCCTGTAGATATAGGTACAGAAAAATAGAAAAGGTACATAAAAATGACTTATCCTTGTTGAGCACTTACTATGTTCCAGACACTATCTTAGGTACGGTCGGACTTATTTTCTCTTCATGACACCTCTACAGATCAGGTTCCGTTATTATCATCATTTTACAAATGAAGAACCTGAGGCCCAGAGAGGGACAGCATCTTGCTCAGTGACACAGAGCAGTATGTGGCAGAGTTGGCTCCGGAGCCCACGCTTTGAGTCCTCATGCTCTGCTGCCTCTCATTCGTGCAGCTGCCGCAAGAGACGTTTGGGAGCTTCAGTGCCTCAGTTAACACTGGCAGTCTCCAGGGGGAAGGTGAGGGGCAATTTCTAGGGGAGAGCACGTGTGCCACAGTCTACGGTGTGTATGGATTTGGAGAAAGGAGAATGTGGCATTAGGCACGTGAACTCTGGGGTCCAGGAATCTGGGACCAAGTTGCAATTTTGCGGCTCACGACATGAATGACCTGGGCTACTTTGCTATCTCTTCTGAGTCTCCATTTGGTCATTGGTCACCCAGAGATGACAATAACACCTATTTCTAGGTTTGTCATCTTGATTCACTGAGATATTGAAGAAATAACACCTAGTTTGAATGGGCCAGAAAGTTCTAATTTTTATAATCAAAGAAAGAGACTTGGAGAACACCACAGCTGACAAAACTCGGGACAAAATTACCTCCCCTGGGAAGCCTTTCTCCTTGCCCCCACCAAGTCCTCTCCCCACTTCAAAGAGCAAACCACTCCTTCATTCTTCTCCCCTTAGCACACCAGCTGGGCCTTCCAGTGTCTCAGCAGCAGGGGCTAAACACTGCTCTCTAACCACTGCTTGCTTGCCCAGGATACACTATGGTGCCAGACCCAGAGGGGCCTCAGTAAGCTCATTCATTCAACATTTGTCGAGCGCCTATCAGTGTGTACTAGACGCCGGGGCTGCACAGTTAGAGAAGATGCTGCCCCTGCTCTTGCTGAGGGGAGCTCGTGGTCCAGGGTGGGAGACAGAATCAACATTATCGATCGTGATACATTAACAGAGGAACGCATTTGCTCCACCACTCACAAATATTTATTGAGTGCCTATTATGGGCCAGGCACTGTTCTTAGAGGCTTATCTATGATCACTCCGCTACTAATAATCCAGATTGGAAGCATGAGGAGAGATGGAAGTAGCTGGAAGGCAGGAAGGCTTTGGCTTGGTAAGGCTGGGAGGGAGAAGGGCATGTCAACAATGGCATCTCTAGGGGAAAGATGCCAGAGGAGTCTGTTTGCACCCTTGGTCCCCACAGGCCTGCTGAGGTCAGTAAGATTAGAACCTCAGCAGCACCCCCACAGACCAGTGCTTAAAGGTAGATGTCCCTTTCTGCCCCCCCCCACCGTGCCCCTGTGTCCCAGGGGCTGCTGGAGCATCTGCCGAGCTGTGAGTCATCCAGCCCCCGTGGAGCAGGAAAGCCAGGGGTGAAGGGTGACTAGAGTAGTGTGGAGAGAACAGGCTGGAGAGGTAAGTAGGGGTCAGGCCCTGCCCTGTGGCTGCAGAGTGGAGACTTCCTCTTGTTGGCCAAGGAGAGTTCCCAGAAGATTTCTAAGTGATATAATCAGATGTGTGCTTCAGAAGATTCACTGGGTGTGTGAGGAAGATGAGCTCAGCGTGGGTCCTGTGGACTTCGAGGAGCCTGCAGGACGCTCAAGCTGGGACAGGGCTGAAGCTCAGGGGAGAGGGCTGAGCTGGAGGCCTGGGGTGGAGATTATCAGCGTGAACACAGGATCTGGAGCTGAGAGATGAGCTCATGCAGGGAGGCTTGGTTGCATGGAAAAGAGGAAGAAGGACCCAGCCTTGGGCCTTCTGGCATCCAAGGAACAGGAGAAGAAGAGGAGTCAGCCAAGGAAACAGAATAGCTAGAGAGCTAGAAGGGAAACCAAGAAGTCATTGGGGAAAGTCAGTGAATTTAGAACAGGAGCGACCAAGCTCCACTGTTAAAATGATCCCCTTGCTCATGAAGAATTTTTTTTTTTTAAAGATTTTATTTATTTGTCAGAGAGAGAGAGAGAGCACCCACGAGCAGGGGAAGCAGCAGAGGGAGAGGGAGAAGCAGGCTCCCCACTGAGCAAGGAGCCCGATGTCGGACTCGATCTCAGGACCCTGGGATCAGGACCTAAGCCGAAGGCAGATGCTTCACTGACTGAGACATCCAGGCGTCCCGCTCCTGAAGAGTTAAAGCCAGAGAATCAAGCAGAACATTTATGAATAAAACAGTAGCCATAATATAGATTCCTGCTCCCCTCCCCCCAAAAATTCTGATTCAGTCAGACTGGGTGGGGCCCAGGAATCTTTATTTTCAACGAGCATCAAGTGATTTGGGAGAAGGCATCCATGGCATTTACTTTGAGAACTGCTTCCATCTCAGGGGCAGGTAGTGAAAGGCAGAGGGTAGAGAGGGTGCTCCGATGGCTTGCCCCCAGCAGACAGAGAGGCAGGGTGACCAGCAGTGCTCCCCCACCCAGAACATTCACACCCCACAGACTTTTCTCTTAGAACCCAGGTGCAGATCCGGAGCCCAGCCAGGAGTAAAGTGAGCTTCAGCATGGAAAATATGGAACCAAGATATCTGGGGAGGGGTGGGAGGGAAGGGGAATAATGCAAACCATGCAGATCTGCCTGCAAACGAGCAAGGGAAGAGGGGCCAGGGACTGGGGAACAGCAAATGAGATAGGAGCTTGCAATGTGATATAGTAGCCCAATAAAGTTGGCCTCTCTCTCTCTCTCTCTCTTCCTCTCTCTCTTTTTCTCTCTTTCTGTCACACACACACACACACACACACACACACACACACACACACACACACACACTGCACGGGTCCTGGCTGCTGTAGCGCAGAGGGAAACCAGAGGATCCCTGATCCCCAACCTCAGCTTTGCCGGGATAATACCTCAAGACTCCCCATCGTCACATCCTATTTGAGAAAGGCGGGTACTAAAAATCCCAGGGCATTGCTATGGGGCTGAGACAGGGCTAGCAAACAAACAGCACTCCAGTGTTCCATGATTCAGGCAGCCTGGATTCTAGTCCTAGACCTACCGTTAATGGGCTGTATGGTCTTGAGTGTCACTTAACCTCTCTGGGCTTCTATTACTGCATCAGTAGGATGGGGGAGATAGGGGCTAGATGATATGGGCCCTCGAAATTTTAATACGTACGAGCTTCCAGGACTGGTGGATTGTCACCTGTTTTATTCTGACCCTTCTGCAGGGACAGAAAGGGAATCAGGTGGCCTAACACTTACTGGGTACTTCCTTTGTGCTTGAGACCATGCTGAGAACTTTACGTTCAGTCCATGTCCATTGTTTCAGGTCCAATTCCACAGCTCTGTGAGGAAGGAATTATGGCCATTCTACAGATGAGGATAGTGAGGCTTTGGGGACCTGGCCATTAGGTCTGGAGGTTGGGGGAAGCAGCAGCATGGTCTCAGCTTCTGTACACACCCCTCCAGGGTAATGCATCCGGGGGATTCCCAGATCTCATACTCTCAGGCCCAGAGGTTAGCACCCTCCCAGCAGCTTTTGTCTAACTGATTGGTACATTGCTCTGAGAAGCAGCCCCTCCCCTCCAGGCCCATAGGTTCATACTTCCCTACGAGGGCTGGACATACAGCCTGCTACATGGGGGGGAGGAGGGCACACATGACTTGATAAGGGGCCAGCCGGGTCTTTGTAATGTCTTTTTGACATGCCCAAGGGAGCCGGCAGCTGTGGGGGGCCCTTGGTGTGAGGTCTGGGCATGAGGGTCCTCTCTGCCAGCTTCCCCTTCACCTTGATCCATCCCAGAAGTCTAGCTCTCTTGACAGGGATCCTCCAAACCCACCTAATGATTGCCAGGTGGGAGTGGAGGACCCAGGGCAGAGGCTGTCAGGACCCCATATCACCCGAGCTCTAGTTGGCTTCCTGGCAACCTGGGGAACGACTGCCCTCTCTGAGCTAGGCCTGGCTTCTCTCAAACCACGACACTGGCCTAGCTGGCCAGGCAAAGTCAGCACCCCCATTCTCCTGACAAACCCTTCCCCATGGGCTTTCCATGGAGAGGAAGGAGACCCACGGCTCTGCCGTCCTCCCGGCATGTGGGCCCTGGCGTAGGATTCTGGGCAGCCAACAGGATCCGGGGCTTGGCTGCCCTTGTAGGGAACCCCCTAGTCAGAGCCATATCTGACAGCTTGGGTGGGTATAGGGATGGGATGTGGGACTGCCCAAGTCAGGCCCATTTCCTCTCTTCTCTACTCTTATGCCCCTTCCCCCTTTCTCTCTACCGTACAAATCTCCAAGGTCTTCTGAGACCAAAATTAAGGACTGATTCCTACAAATTCAGTGGTTGACCTTGCCCAAGTCATTGGACCTTCTTGAGGTCTCGGGGTCTTTTCTAGTTGCGACATACTGTGATGCTCTAAGTTCATTCTTGAACAACTCTGTTGGCGTGGCTTCTCTCTGCAATGAGAAGGGAAGTACAATCCTTGTCAGCTGCAGAAATCAAGTCCCAATTCCTTAGCTTGGTATTCAAATCCTTTGGCCATTTGGCCCTGCTTTTCTCCCATAAAGGTTCACAGTTGCTGTGGACTCTTCACTGTTTCCAGAACACACCAGACCTTTCCCCACAGCAGCGCTTTTGCTCCGGCACTTCCCATTGCTTGCAATGCCCCCCCGCTCCCCCCTCTTTAGCTCTTTGCATCCTCCCAGGTCCACCCCAAGTGGGAAAATGAAGGGCTCCTTCCTTTGTCCGCAGGGCCATTGTTAGTTTCTGGATTAACTCTGTCGCAGCAGTGGAATATTAGCATGTCTCCTGGAGGGTAAGCCTAAGTGTTTGTTGAATTGCAACCTAAGAAATATCCGTGATTGTACTTCCTTCACATAGGACCACCCCCTTCCATATAGTCAGTGCAGCTAAGTGTTACTTATATACCATTAACTGCTCAATAGAAATGTCCGGGTTGTAGAGAGCGCTATTGATCTGAGTTGGAGATCCAGGCAGTGCCACTAAACTCTCTGCACGTTGACTTCAGGCAACTCCTTTGCTCTCTCAGCCTTTTTTCTTCGCAGGCAGGCCGTGTAGCAAAGTGATTACACTCACAGACTCTTGGGCTAGAAGACCCAGGGGCAAGCCACACCTTTCGCATATTCTAGGTCTGTGATCTTGGGCAAGTTTCTTCATCTCTTTGACCTTGAGTTTCTCCATCTCTAAAAATGGGGGGAGTCATGGTGCCTGTTCACATTGTGAGGGTTGAGTTAATAAATGCCAGACACTCAGAGCTCTAGTAAGTCCTCGATAAGTGCTAGCTGCTGTTATTATTAATCATATTGGTAGCTGTCAAATGGGGTTCAGGATGCCTGGCAGGTGGGGTGGGAGCGAGTATTAAAGGGATGAAAGGGGGTTTGCATGCTCCTCATGAAAATGAACTCAGAGGAACCCCCGGGATGGGCCAATGCATGGAGCCTCGGCCACTGGTTTAACGAGGACTGTCCCAACCACTGTCTCATGTGATCTCTCCAACAGCCCTTGCCAGGAGGCAGAGAAGGGTTTGGGAGGCTCGTTTTTCTGGCGATGGGAGTGGCGCTCCCAGGAAACGGAAGTGACTTATTTAAGGTCACATAGATAAATACGAGCTCAGATCTTCTGAGCCTCAGTTCCCAGGGCTGGAAGCACCAATCCTAGAGGAAAGAATCTTCCTTACTTTTCTCCCTGGTCCCCCCACCTATGCCGAGTTCCCTCCCGCTCAGTAGAGACGCCCGTGCCAAGCCTGGTACAGGGCCCCGAAGACCTCGAGGTGGAACCACACAGTGGTTGCCGTCTAAGGGATACAGATGCTGGAACTCAGAAGTGCTGGCCCAAGAACCCAAGAGCTGCTACAACCTGCAATGGCAGGAACACAAAGGAGGGAGGACCAGTGGCATTTGGGGGCAGAGGGAGGCAGGGGTCCTGAGGGAGAGAGCATGGGGCAGAGGAGAGACAGCATTCAGAACGGTGGGTCGAGCTCCTGAGCCAGCAGCAAGGTGTTTGACCTGGAGACGGGGTGGGCCGGGGGGTGGTGGTGGTGGGGGGTGGGCAGCTGCAGATGGTGGCTTAGTCTGAGTGTTGGTCTGCCATCAGTGATCTGGCATAATGCCACACCAGCCTCTTGTTTGGGCTCGTTCATCCCTGTGCTGGCCACAGCAGTAAGTAGGACAGCAAGCTCTTAGCAGAACTGTATCCTCACCGGGTCTCTGCAGGGTAGAAGTAAGGAGTGGACAGAAAGTGGGACAGGGCAACTAGCTAGAGCAGGGACAACATCGAGAGTCATCTTAGCTTCTGGAGACCTGGGGGCCGGGGAGTCTCTGCTCCCATCCCCCAAGCTTCTCAGTGATTCCCTGGCGTGCCAATCTGACAGGAGAGCTTGACCCAGTCAGGCTGCTGGCGTGTGTCGGGCCCAGCGCCCAGGCGTCAGAGATCACACAGACCAGGCAGTTGCCCTGGGGCAGGGGGTCTGAGGCGCCACATCTCAGCACTCGAGAGCAAACCCGCTCCCAATGCTGAGCTCTTAACCACACAGAAGCCTATCCTTTCCACTTGACGTTCATCATCTCCATGCATCCTCACACTAACCCCGTGACTTCTGCCAAGGCTGCATGGAAGGCTCAGCAGGAAGGGACCTGCCTCAGGTCACGTAGAAGTAAGTGGTGGCCTGTGCGCCTCTCACTCCCTCCCTGCCTGCGCCAAGGCGGCCTCCCATGGCGAGCTCTCTGCGGCCTCTCGGTATCAGAGAGGATGAAACTGACCGGGCCTCAGGGGACCCCCAGTGGATGCTGGTGCTAAATTGGGAGAGAAATGCATCGTGGGGGCCCTTGCCTGGGGGCGCTGAGCAGCCCAGTGGACAATGTCCTGGGCAACGGCTTGACAACCCAACAGACACCGTTTACACATGGCTGTTTTCTTCTCGCTTTTCGTCAGATAATGTTTATTTCTCTTCTTGATTATGAAAGGCACACAGGCAGGCCTGTTTCTTGAAAGGGCCTTTGATAAGAACCGAGGGCAGTACATGAAAGAGCTGCTCCGTGAGGGCCATTCTGCCAGCGCCTACACGCATGTGGCCCGGGCGGGTTTTGTTTTGTTTTGTTTTGTTTGAGATGAGAGGAACAACCAGAGGAGTGGGCGCCCGCCATGGCCCATAGACTCTTGCCCCAGAATCGCCATTCTCACAGAGGCGCTCTTATTCCCTCCCTCGTCAGGCCCTCGCTCCTCTTCCACTCAGGGGCAGGGCCCTTTCCAGACCTCCTAAGGCCCCTCGGCACTCTCACTTTTAGTGCCTTTACCCCCCCAGTATATCAAATATATGAAAATGCACCCACATCCCATATTAAATGTAATTTTTCCTATAAAATGGTTCAAAGGATTTTTATAATTCCGCTTTTGAAATGATTTGCCTATGAGTAACTCGTTTCATTCCCAATTGGCCATGATTTCTTGGTAATCATCGTGCATACTTGGGAATTCTTGCTAAGTGAGGAAATCTAACCAACAAATTGTTTTCAAATGTAATGAAATTTTTAGGAATACTAAATTTAACAATTAATGAGGTCGATATTATATTACATTTTGTAGACACATAATAGAACATTTATTAATTCCAATTCTGCTGTTTTCCTTTCATATTTTAGAGCCAATAAACTTTCTTGGGACTCGCACGTTTTCATAGGCCCCTGGAAAGCTTGGAGGCCCAGGGTAGTGCACCCACAGCACCGTGTGGAGACAAGTACCCGGATGCAGGGCTTCGGGGCTCTCCATCCGGCAACTGGAGAGAATGAGACAAAGAAGCCCCAGGTTATTAACAACAATAAAAGTGGCTCCCAGGTGTGTTTTATAAGGGAGGAGAGAGTAACGTGGACTCCTCCATGTTGAGTCCCTTCTCACACTCTGTCTCCCAGAATCCTCATGGCTGTCACTATTACTTCTATTCCACAGGTCAGGAGACTTGAGCTCAGAAAACAGAAGGCACTTGCTCGGGGTCACATGGCCAATGAGGGGCAAACCGAGGATTTAATTTGTGATCCTGTTAGCTACAAGGCTCTTTTGGCTGCCCCAGTGGGCTGACTGTAGAAAGCCCATGTTGAAGGTCTTAGGGAGGTCCACTGCACATGAAAAGGAATAAATACTAACTCTTCCTCTTCTTGTTATCAGAATATTTCTCTCCCCGAAGGAATCTGCAATTAAAAGGATAAAAAAGATACCCGATTCTACCACTTACTAGCTGTGTGACTTTGAATAATTCACTTAAGGTGTCTGTGCCTCAGTTTGTTTACCTGCAACAATGGGCCTACTCAAAGAGTTGTCAGGAGGAGTGATGAGTTAGGACATGCAAAGCCCCTAGAGGAGCGCCGGACGCACAATAAATGTTCAAGTGTTGTTGTTGATGATGATGATTGTTATTCACTGAGCATGAGGACCCAAGCCACCTATTGTGTGAACCCGTACAGAGGAGTCATGGGGATACAAGGGAACAAGGAGGTCAGCGCATGGGGAAGCTGAGATTTGGGCGGAAACCAGGGCCTGCACTTGCAAAGAAGAATCTGATCTCTCAGGCTCAGAGGGGCCACAGACACCAACCACCACCTGCCAGGCCTCCGGGGCTCTGCAAGTAAGAGGGGCTCCTTCACACTCAGAGCTGGCCGAGCTATTTTTAGTGATGACAGCAGCTGGCCTCTAGGCCCTCCCAGCAAGCCTGGAGGAGGAAGGTGAGAAGAAGGGAAAGGGAGGTCCAGAGGGAGTATGAGGGATTCTGTTTGCGGCGGCCCACCCCTCTCCTCTGGGGCCTGCAGCAGTCTCTGGGCACGCACACTGGCCAGGCCATCATGAGAAGGTCTTCCCTCTGTGCAACCTCCACCCGGAGCGGGGGGGAGGAACCCCGAGACATTCACCTCCCTCCCAACCCAGCTCCTCCTCTTGCAGGCACCCCACAAATCTCTTTCCTTTGCCTGCTTCCAGATGCTCTGAACCAACAGCTCTGGATAAATACTCAGGACCAGATTGGAAGGACCCCAAGATCTTCTCTTAGGCTACGGAGGCCCTAAGAAAGGGAGGGATGTGGCCCCAGTCAGGCAGCCAGTCAGTGGTGGACCTGGGACTTGAACTCAGGGATCTGTCCCCTAATGCAGTGCCTTCACCTCCGCTTCACCCTGTAAGCTCAACTTGGGTGGCCACGTGGCCTTGGGCAAGAACCAACCCCTGTGGGTCTTGTGTGTGCGCACACGCACACACGCACGCACGTGGTGTGTTGTGGCCCTCAGCTGGGTGAAGGGCCCAGCCTGAAAGCTGGCTGCTGCAGGGGCAAGTTGGAGGGCATCTCACATTGGCTCCCCAAAGGCCCAGTGCCGTGTGGTCAAGTGCATTTTCCGCAGCCTCTCGGGCTCCCATGCATGCACACATGCACGTGCACACACACATGCTTTTCTGACATTATCTAGGCTAGGGATTGCCATGCTGCATGTGCAACCAGTTTGCCTATCCTCTCCGAATCTAGAGACGGCTGAAGCGATTCTAATTACAGCCTGCATTCCTGCTCTGTCTGAAGGCTTTCCCTTTTTCAAACGGTCTAGATTTTTTTTCCCTAGCACTTGGCTCCCTTGCTCCCCCCTGCCTGACTCCCCCAACACACACCTCATTCTCACGCCCCTTCATCTCCTCCCCCTTTTCTGGGTTGGATTGTTCAACTTCAGCTTGATTTTCTGCTGTCTGTGGCTTGGCAAGACTTAAGAAAGCCCGCTCTGTTGTCTGTGTGTGTGTGTGTACACGAGGGTATGGGGAAATATGGACATGTGTGGTGTTTCAGGGCGTGTGTGCATGGGGTATGTAAATGGCTACATGTGAAAATACATGCCTGCATACGTACATATTTATATGCACATGGCATTTTCGTCACATGCTCTTGTTGTGGGGGGTGGGGTTGGCGTCTCTGTGGGCATGCAACGGAGAGTATTAAGTCATGTGTGCCTGGTTCAACAGGTGCTTACACAATTTGCTGACATGGGATTCAATCTCTTCTCCTGCAGCAAAGACGCTGCCCCCTGCAGGTTACACGGGAGGCCTACAGAGCCTCCTCTGCCTGGTCCCAGGTCCTGCTCACCCTTGGCCTCTCCACCTCCAGTCAGCAGGAGGAAGTCAGTCGCTTAGGCTCCCCATGGCCTCTGGCTTGAGTTGATTACCACTTCCTGTAAGAAACCCTGATCTGTCCCCAGGATTCCTGTCCCTGTTTACCTTAATTGCCACAAAAGCCACCCAGCTTTAATCCCTCTAGTGTTCCATATGCGCTGCCAAATTTGGGCCTCATCTTCTATTCCTTCTAAGCTCCCAAAGCCCTACACAATGCCTTCCAGTACTCACGGTCCACTGTCAGCCACGGTTCCCCTCCCCATACGCTCAATCTCTTAGGACCACTTCCTTCCTTCTTCTACCCCGAGGATACAACTCTCTTGCAACTCCCTCAAGTGGGGGGCTCTATTTTCCTCCCATACACTGCATAGCTGTGGACTCAGAGTTGGGATAATGTCTTCCTTGTTCCCCATGGCTGCTTCTAGGCCATCTGTCTTCCTCTTTCCAGGATGATGGCTCCTCCCAAGACTGCCTTATCCCCTATGCCTCCTCCAGGCTTTCATCTTTTGATCTTTTTGTCAGCGCCCTCTGTTGGTGGAGATGTCTGTAGGTGGCCCACTGACCCCTCTCCACTCTCTAATCCCGGCAATGTTCTTGGCGACTTCTTCATTAGCACAGTTGACCCACGCACCACCCTGGCTTCTCTGTTCCTAAAGTACCTCACCTCTGACAAATTGGTTCTCCACCTCATCTCAGTCTCCCATTCCCATAGCCGTACCCTTGACCTTGTCATCACTATTAACTGCATCACTTTCAAAATCTTGATTCTATCAGCCCACTCTTGGAGCCCACCCCCTATTTCTCCTCCTTATTCCCTCTAGTACCCTGACTCCAACAATGCTCTGTCTTCACTTAGGCCTCCCACCCATTGATCCTACGACTATGTCCTTATCCACACACTCGTCCAGCTTCTGTCCCCTCTCTTCTGCTCTCCTTCATCACGGAACCTCCCCAAAAGGATTTCTACACTCCATGCCTCTGCTTCCTCACAGTCCATTCTAGCCTCTGGCTACCCTGATGGACTTCCATCTCCACTGAAATTTCTCTTGCCGGGCTCCCCAATGACCCTACATTGCCAAACCAAACAATCTGTCCTGCCTTTTGGACCTCTCAGAATCATCTGCTATAGTTGACCACTCCTTCCTGGAGCCATGCTCTCTTGGCTGCTGGCTTTCCTCTCATTTCGCTGACGCCTCTTTTTCTGGTTCTTTTCAGGCTCCTCCTCTAAATGTTGGAGCTCAGTCTTAGGTGCTCTCCTCTTCTCTACCAATACTTTCTCAGTAGATGATCTCATTGAGCCTTATGGGTTGAACCACGGTCCATATGTCAAAGACTCCCCCAGATCTGTATCTTCAACCCTGATTTCTCCCCTGAACCCCATGCTTATGTTTCTAACAGCCTGGCTTGGTGGGGGTGATCAAGGATTCTTTTGTATCCATGGCATATTTGAGATCCTTGCGTGGACATCCAAGCAGTGGAACGGAGGAACCATCCATTTGAAGTTAACGGGAAGAGCCTGACATCTCCACTAGAATCCAGACTGGCATACCTAATTACCTACTTGATATCCGCTTCTCCCTATGGCCACCAGCCTCACATAGGCCACCATCAGCTCTCATCTGGACTCATGCGATAGGGCTCCTGCTTCTACCCTTGACCCACAACAATCCATTCTCCTCGTAGCAGTCTAAAACACAAACCCAGTCATGTTCTTAAACATGCCTAAAACCCTTGAATGGCTTCACCCCACACTTAAACTAAGACTCAAACTCTTTGCCATGATTTATAAGGCCTTGATCCCTATCTATCTTTCCAACTTCAGCGCATAGCCGCGTTGTCCACCCTGTTCTGTTTCACCTCAGCGTCTTCATGCTTTCTGTTCTTTCTCCCACAAACCCTTTCCTCTGCTCCTCACACGGTGGGCTCCTTGTCAGTCAGGTCTCAGTCCAAGGCGTTCCGTCCTCATCGAGGCCCTCCCTGACGACTCACATCACAACAAGCCCTCTTCACCTCACCGTTCCATAAACCTGGCTTATTTTCTTCCCAGCTCCTGCCCCGGTCTGGGACTTTCTTCTCAGTGTATACTTCACTTGCTCACTGTCTGCCTCTCGCCAGATTCTCAAGCCCGTGAAAACACTGGCGTTGCGCATTCTTGCTGCACCTCCAGCGCCTTGGAACAGTGACTGGTGCACACCTGGTGCCCCATTCATGCCCCCAAAAGAATATACAAATACAGATTTCATTCACGGACATTTTCAGGAAGGTAAAGAACCTGCTCCATGTTGATGAGTGCCTGTGTAAATGATGGGGGGCAGGCATCTGCATGCAAGGAGGAAGGAGACTTGGGGTGCCACAGCACTGGGATGTCAGTCCTGGGCAGTCAGGGCAGGCTGCCGATGGGAGCCTGCTTCCACTGCGTTGATTGCATTCATGCCAGGGATTTGGAACGAAGCCGGTTGGGTCACGGGTGGTAGTTCAGAGCAGGTTTTGTATAGATTCATTGCTGAGAGCCAGAGTGGGGAAGGTTGAGAAAGACAGATCGGGAGAGAGATAGGCATCCCCCTGAGCTGGCGCAAAGGTGAGCCCCAGGCTGCGAGGGTGAGAGCAAACGTTGGCCACAACGGCTGTAGCCCTGCTCCAGCCATCTAGGTTCTCTGTGCTTGGGTCACCCTTGTCTGGGCCCCGCATCTTGCTACAGGGGTACCTCTTCCTGCAGACATCGCCTCTCTTCCCTTGGGGACAGGCTAGGCTGAAGTGCGTGAGTAGTAGTGGGAGGAATACTGCATCACCATCTCATTGTGTGGTCTTTGGTAGCTGACTTCCCCGTCTGTGCCTCAGTTTCCTTTTATTTTTTTTATTTTCTAAAGGTTTTATTTATTTATTCGACACAAAGAGAGAGAGAGAGGGAGAGAGCAGGAGCAGGGAGGGAGGGGTTAAAGGGAGAGAGAGACGCAGACTCCCCGCTGAGCAGGGAACCCTGAAGCAGGGCTCAATCCCAGGACCTGAGCCGAAGGCAGATGCTTCACCGACTGAGCCACCCAGGTGCCCCTCTGCCTTAGTTTCCTAATCTATAATTAGGCCAAGATAATTGCTAGCTCAGAGGGTTGTTGTGAGTATCGAAACAAGGGAAGGCATCTGAAAGTGGCTGCCAGCACCTGATGCATAGTAGGTGCTTGGTTCGGTGGGGTGACTTGAGGCCCACAGAGTAGTCCTTCCTTCTCTAAAGTGCTTTGTCCGCAGGGCACACTTTCCCCCTTCAATTCTGGCATTGCTTTTAGGATAATATAATTTGAGGGAAATAGAGCTGAGATGGAGCCTCAGGTCACAAACTGCACACGTGCCAGAACGGGCCTCATCATTTGAAGACTGACCAAGACCTGGAGCTCTGTGACTAGCTACTGCGAAGCAAGTATGGGTGAATGGGTCCTCTAGTACTTTCCATTACCGAGTATGTTGGTGCGCAGGCATGGGCACGGGAAGGGGGGCAAGGGAAGAACACAGGGAAAAAAAAGAGTTTAAATACCCAGGTTTAAATTGTGGCTCTACCATGGTCTGGCCTTGGGGCCGTGGCTCACTCACTTTTTCTCCTTTCTGAGTTTCGGCCCCCTCAGCCTGTCACATGGATGTATTAATGTCAGATGAGATAGAAGGCATGACATATATGGCCATGGTAGGTGCTCGGTGGATGGTAACTGCTTGCCATTTCGACAGCTCCAGAGGCACTTGTGGAATCAGGAATTCAGTCTGGGGCAAGAACACGCCAGCCCTGTGAGCTCCAGGAAGAAGGGCACAGAGACCCGCGTTGCCCGCTCAGGGGAAGCAGGTAGCAGAGTTGAATTCAGGAAACAAGTGGAGGTCAGGACAGAGTGGGGAGGAACTCCAAGGGAATCAGAGGTCAGAGGAGCGACTGGACTGGCCCAAGGTCACAGATTCTGGCCCAAGGTCACAGATCCTGGCTAAAAGCCAGACGGCCTGCCTTTCCAGGTCCGTCTGAAGGGTTATCAGGCCACTGTCATGTGTATCCACCAGCAATAGAGGCAAAGGCCGTGGGGATGGAAGTTTCATCTAGGAAGGAGTGCCCCGATGGCTTCATAGTACTGAGGGAGGTGAGCTCCTTTTCTATCGCGCTGGGAGAACGGGAAGCAGCCTCTTGTCTCAGCTAGAGCTTCAGATATTACTAGGGAGCAAGCTCTCAGCTCCCCGTGTTAGCCCAGGCCACTGCTGCTTCCTGGGCCCCAAGCACCTCCTCCAGGTGCCCCCTGCTTGGCCTCAGAGGCCAAGGGAAGGGGGGATCAGGGTGACAGCTGCTGGGCCATGAGCTGGCAGACGCCAGGGTGGGGGTGGGAGTGAGGGAGTCAGCCCAGAAGAGGGCCAGCGGGCAGGAGCATGAAGAGGAAGTTCACAGTCTGCGGCAAATGGATTTCAAGGCCCTGTTAAGTGGAAAAGCCTCCAGGAACGTGGCAGAGAAAGGCCCCTGTCTTTGGAGAGGGGCTGTTGGGTTGGGTGGGGGCGTCTTGGCAGGGGGAAGCTGAGCTGCACGCCTTGTGTGTGATGGAAGGAGGTGGTGGGGAGGGTGGACAGGGGCAGCCAAGTGAGGCTAGGGCGTTGGGATTGACGTCTCGTTGGGGGTGGGCTCCAGTCACAGCTCCAGCTCCAGAATTCAGGGACCTCAGGGCTCAGTCTGGGATCTCAGAGAGTGCAGAAACTCAGGCCGATGAGAGATAGGACCAACTTGTGTCTTTCAATCCCCAGGCCCATCTCTCTAGCCATCCCCCACAATGACACTCAGGGCTGGGGTCACACAGGATACAGAAGTAGGTTTGATCTCGGAAGGAACTCCATGGTTCTTGCCCTCACAGAGCAGATGGTCTTACAGAATGATCATTCTCAGGGACACAACACTTTACAGTTTATGAGACACTTGCCTATTCAGTCCCATATCACAAGTCTATGGAGTAGTCAGGGCAAGGTGGAGAAACTAAGGCTCAGAGTAGGGAATTGATTACCCAAGTCACATAGTGGCAGGGAGGAAAAGTCCAGGCCTTCTGCCCTTGCCTTGCTGGGCAACCCATAAACTCCCAGCCCATCCTGGGCCCTAGATTTCCCATTCTTATAGTTGGCCCCTCTCCTTCTGTGGGAGGAGTTGGGCCCAGAAACCCCTGTAGCCCAGCCAGACAAGGTATTTTCTTGGCCAAAAAGCATGTCTAGCTGTCCCGTGCTTGGGCTGGATCTGATGCGGTCAGCCATGGAGCCCTTCCCTCTAGTGGCCTCAGTTTCTCTGACATCCGTCTCAGCCCTTGAAGGAGTCATATTGGAGAGGGGCTATGGAGCCACAGAGGCAGTGACCGGGGCTGTGCAGGAGGCTTAGCAGAGAAGGAGGAGCCTCAGGCCCCTTTCCCAGCCAGGCCCCCTGCCCTTTGCCTGGCCTGGCCCCAGGCACAGGGCCCAGCCAGCTGTCCCAGGGCAGGCAGGCTAGCTGCATTAGCAAATGTGTTTGCGGTTATGAGCCGCTCCCGAAAGCAGAGAAGTGTTGCACGAGGGGGCGGGGGGCGGATTGAAGACAGACCAGGCTCTGGTTCCCAGCCCTAGCCAGGGAAATCAGAACCAGCCTGGACTTCTGGCCCTGCCCCCTCCCAACCTCCCTCACTGTCCCTGTCCCAGTCTCCTTGGCCCAGGGAGAGGGCTGGGAGAGGCCAGGCCCCAGATGTGCAAAGAGTCCAAGGAGGGTTAACCTCGTGCTGCTCAGGCAGCGCTGCTGCCTTTGGGTGTCAGTGGTGGAGGTCTAGGGTGGGCTGTGGTGGGAGATAGGCCTGCATTTGCCTTCTGGCTCTAAACATCCCTCGCTCCCCTCCTCCCTGCCTCTGAGGCAGACAACTAAGTTGAAGGAGACAGACCTCAGTCCAAATCATGCAGTCCACGCGGTAGAAGCTGGAACAGGACAGAAAATCTTCCTGCTCATTCTCTTCCCAACCCCCCTACTTTTCTCTTGCCCCTGGGCTCAGAATGGCAGGAAGGGTGTTAGTTGCCCTAAAGTCTGACAGGAACCTGCTAGGGTCTGACCCTGTGGACTTCACCCAGAACTAAGCCAGTCTGTCATAGAGCAGAGTGGGGTGTGGCGCTCAGGGAAGGAGCCAGAGTTGGACATGGCGTGAAGGAAGAATTGGTGGGAACACTTGGGGGCAAGGGCGGGCAGGGCAGGATGGGGATGGGGCAGGGACTGCTAGGGATGAGGCGCCCTGCAGCCCTGTCCATTTTGAGACGATCCACGCAGTGAAGATAACGACAGTGATAACAACGCTAGCAGCTACCTAGCATCCCACACCGACTAGGTTCCCAGCACTCAGATCAACAGACTGAGGCTCGGAGAGATTGGGTCTCTATCTAAAGCCACACATCCAGTATGGAACAAAACAGAGCGAGGAGCCCAGGAGCCCACACTCTTCCTACTGTGCCCTCCGCAGAGGCATGGGTCTGCTGGAATTCACTCTGGCACTTACTTAGGATGTGTTCTGTCTAGGATGCCACTTCCTCCCTGGTCAGCTTGGCCAACTGCTGGATATCCCCCAAGGGCCAGCTTGAAAGTTTCAGTCCCCACAGATGTGGTCAGCTCTGGTGTGCCGCAACAGCCCCATCCCTCTCCTTGCAACACAGCAGGAGGATTTTCCTGCTCATAGAGGGCCGGGACTGGCCCCAAGGAACTTCTTGGTCTCTGTCCGCCTCCTCCTTTGTTGTACGACTAGAATGGTTTTGATTTCCTTTGTCTGTGGAGCATCTTAGTATGTTGTTTGTAAGCACAGGCACTGGCGTCAGACAGGCCAGGGTTCAACACTCCTTCTGCCACGTTAACCCTGGTCCCTTCTGTGGAATCCACAAGTACCTGGCGTGGCAGAGGCACTCACCTGGGCAAGTGTTGGCAGTTTTGTGAGCCTCAGTTTTCCCATTTGAAAAATGGAGATAGACCTTCTCAGCTGGAGTCACGGGGCTGTCCGGAAAGTTCCAAGGCCTTTCAAAGCAGGTGCTACATGGAGTGAGTCCCCTCAATCCTGTCCTACCTGCCCGAGGCACAGGTGGCCAGAGGGGTAGCCTTCTCCAAAGAGAATCTAGGGGATGAGGTAACCAGAAGCTTCCGGCGTCTTGTCCCTTCCTTTGAACTTTGGGCCAGAAGGCCCTACCACATATCTAGCACTCAGGGCCCCTCTCTACCATCTTCACTGCTGGCATGCATTCTCAGGTCTAGCTTGCTTTTCCCTGAAGATGTTGACAGCAGCTTGGGGACTGGGGTTCTTGTCTGTGACCGTCCAGCCCTGTGTCCATCATACTGGGGAGCTCCGGGGCTACAGAAGCAGGGCCCAGGTGAGGAGACAAGCAGAGAGAGAGTGGGGGACAGCCGACTCTGGAGTCTGGAGACCTATCCTCTGAAGTGAAGACAGTGACTGAAATGTACTGTCGCTTTCTCTCTCAAGAACCTGCCAGATGCTCTATTTTATCAATGAGGAAGACTGAGTCCCGGAGATGTAGGGGCTTCCCAAGGGCTGCTGAGCAGCTAGCCTTCCGCCCAGGTGTGTTTGATTCCAGCACCCCCCCTCCTGTCTCTCAAGAACCAGAAGTAAAGGGTTCCAGACACACTGGGCACGGGGAACTCACCCTCTCACCCAGGGACATGAATAGGGAGGCCCCGGAGGGCTACGTGGGAGGCCCCCTCTGCAGCCGGAGGATGAGAAAAGGATGATAAGTGGGAGAAGGTGCAGGAGCAGTAGACGGATTGGAACGGGTTCAGAGGCAGGCAATGAAAATGATTAAGGGAAGAGAGGGATTAATTTATAAAACTAGATTAGAAGAGCAATACTGCTCTGCTTGGCTAAGGGATAGCTCACGGGCCGGTGGGCCAGTGGACGTTGGGGAGGGGTGGCCGTGAAGGGTGGGGGGGACTCCCTGACTGAGAGGCCCACCAGCCTGGGCTACAGCCCGCACTAGGCTGTACTATTGCCTGACTCAATGACTGTGAGGGTCCCCAAGCATCCAGCAGCCTCGGCTCCTAGGGCAGCCCAGAAACCTGGCCTTCCTTCCTATCACTGTGGAGCGACAAGAGAGACTCATCTGAGCAGTCCACAGATGCTCGTGAAGATACCTCATGACAGCGTTTCGAGGATGGGAACTCCTCTTCCGCTGTGTAGATGAGGGACTCAAGGGCAGAGAGGTGAGTGACCAAACCCAGGGTCTGTTGCACCACCATCCAGCATCAGTCCACTGCTTCACATTCTCCAGGGCAGGGCTCCAAGAGGTCTACCTGCTTCCGGGGTGGGTATTTCTCCTGTGTCTTGTGCTGAAAGGTGAATCCACAGATTCTACTGGGCATTTCTTTATGGCTCTAATCTCTGCATGCCTAGGAAGTTCTTTAAAAAAAAAAAAGATTTACTTATTTGAGAGAGAGAAGGAGAGAGAACAAGCAGGGGGAGCGGCAGGCAGAGGGAGAGGGAGAAGCAGACTCCCCACTGAGCAGCGAGCCCAATGCAGGGCTCGATCCCAGGATCATGACCTGAGCAGAAAGCAGATGCTTAACCAACTGAACCACCCAGGCGCCCCTGGGAAGTTCTTCCTTATGTCTGACCACAATCCCTTCTGCTGCCCTTCTATCCCTGTCTTCTGTTGGGTGATGAGGGTGGGCAGTGATGAGGAGAAAGAGAGAGACAGATGGAGGGGGAGGGACAGAGGGAGGGAGGGGCAGACAGAGAGGGAGAGAGGAGAAGAAGGACGAGGAGATCTATTGTATATCCACAATGTATCAGAGATTCTGCTAGTTGTTTTCACAAATTTCAGGAGGCCAAAATTGATTCAAATGCTATTTAAACCTCAGGACGAGTTTACAATGTAGATCTTACCATTTCTGCCTTCTAGACAAGAATCTGAGGTTCCGTGAAGGGAGATGATTAGACCAAGTCCTGGCAAGTGAGTGAGAAAGCTGGGATTTCAACCTCAGATGGGCCTCCCAAGCCACCATCCCGTATGCCTGTATCCACGAAGACAGATAGATACGAGGGGCTCCCATGAGTTGGTCGGCAGTTCAGGAGGGGACCCCAGTGAGTGCTCAGAGGTAATGAGCTGGTTGGGTGGCCTGGTGATGGTAAGTGGTGCATCTGTCCAGGAAAATCCATGGGAGTGAAAAAAAGGGAAAGGGAGGGAGGTGAGATCCAGGTGCGGTTAGGGTCTGGGGCCTGGGTGCTAAATGCGGACGCTAGTGGAGGCCTGGCCAACCCCAGCAGGGCCCACTTTGCCTATTTGCCCCCCAGGACCGCAGGCATGTCTCTTCCAGATTGCCCCCTTGCCTCCTCTCCCCCCATCCCAGACGGCAAGGCTGTGGTCTGCCCTCCAGAGCTGATGGCTTGTGCAGCACGGGGGCAATAGCATGCCAAGCCGTGACTTTGGGATGCTGTCTCTGCAGGCATGTTATCCCCAACCGTGAGCAGAGGTGGGTGAGGCTAAAAAGAGGAGGAGAAGGTGGGGGAGGGGAGAAGTGGTTTTCTTTTTTTTCCCTTTTCTCAGGCAGAAATGAGCTCATGTTTTGTCTAATCTAAATTCTGTCAAGCAAGCGAAAAGGAGAGAGACAGAGACAGACAGAGAGTGAGCAAGAGAGAGAGAGAGAAAGAGAGAGAGAGAGAGAGAGCGCTACAGAGTTAATAAAAAATCTGCCAAGCACATGTTCTTTCCAGCTCAGAGACAAACCAAAAGAAAAAAAAATATCAGGAGAGCTGAAAGGACAGACCAGACAGGGAATGTGTTCTCAGCTCACACAACTTCCTCTTCACTTCAACCAGAGAAAATTCTACCTCAAGTCAAACTCTCAGCTCACCCACCCAGCCAGCCAGCTCCCTGCTCTGTGCCTGAGGGAGGGTGGGAGGGCCTGGCCCCCAGTAGAGAATCCATTCCTTCTCCCAGACCTCTTGCCTTCTTAGTGACTGAGGTGGGACAGGTCAGGGGCACAGAACAGAGAAGCCTGTCCTTGGCAGCCTTGGGCCCTGGGAGATGGAGAAGCCATACTGCTTAGCAGCCAGTGGATAGAGAGACACCTATGCAGCCCTGAGGAAAGCCCAGGCAGGCCCCCCTGGGACTAGGTCCCCCTGGGAAGCAGGAGGTGACACTAGAGAAATGGGAGGTCAGAGCTGAGGCTGCTCCATCTTTGCCCTCTCAGCCAGCGAGGCTTGGGGAAGGTGAGTTCTCCCTCTGCAGCTCTCCATCCGCCTCAGCCCCTCCCTGCCCGTGCACCTCCCATTCTGCCTCCCATGGTTGAGAAAGGCTGGCTGTGCAGTGTTGGAATGTGGAGCTATTCCTAGGGGGAGACAGGGAAGTGAGGGGAGCTGAATTGGCCATGCTGAGCAAGACTTTTAGCAACCCCAGCAATAATAGGGCTTTCATGGAGATGGCCAACCTTGGGTTCTGGAGCTATTTTCCACCCACAACCCTCCTTCCTCCCGCCCTGAGCCACCCCAGTGGAGAATCCTCCTTTGTTGGGCTGAGGCCTGGGGAAAGAGGGGCTGGGCTTTGTGGAGGAGCCCCCAAGCCAGGCTGACTGGGCTCCCTGTTGTCTGGGTGGAGTGCTTCTGGGCAGTGGAAGGGACCTAAGGCCAAGGCCAGGGCCAAGAGAGCCAGCCCTTCCTTCCCAGAAATTCCCAGGGCACAGCTCTCGCCTCTGCTCCTGGGTGCTGAGTCGTGTTTTCAGGCTGGCATTTCCCACGTTCCTCAGTGGGAGGGTCCTTGCGGGGACACGTGGACAAGTGGGCACTCATTGTCAAGCACCCTTTGGCCAGAGAAGCCTGTCCCCGAGCCACCTTTCATAACAGAGCAATAGGCAGACAGACAGACACAGGGGAAGATTAGGAAGGATCGCAGGCCCTGGCTTTGAGGGTCTCGGTCTGGGGGTGCACAAAGGCTGTGTGAGGAGCAGGAGCCAGCAGGGCGGGGGGTGAGGCAGGGGCTGGGGCTTGGCCTGGAGTGGCTGGGCAGGGTAATCAGATCCAGCTGGGAGGGAGAAGAAGGAGGAGGAGGAGGAGAAGGAGGAAGAGGTCTCCTTTATCTCTCTCTCCATGTTCTCAGGGCCCACGTTTTTTAATTTGTGTTGGATAAACAATATGGGATTGTGTACACAAAGAAGCTCTAATTATCCCCTGAGGTTGTGTTTCCTTAGAGGAAATGAACTGGGCATGGCATTCACGTTGGATCGCAGAAACGCACAAGCCCAATAGCTTCCAGATTGCTGCTCAGGCGTGCCATGCTGGGAACCCCCCTCCAGTGGATCCGCTCTCTCCACACCCCCATCTGGGTCTGAATCCCAGCCTGTGCCCTGCCTGACCTGCCCTGGGAAGGCACTGGAAGGCTGCTCGCTCTGCAGCTTCACCTCTTCCTGGCGCATTAAGCCACATACCCCTACCCGGCCTTACCTCCGTCCCTCTGCTGGAGACAGTCAAGTGCTTGGGACAGAGGTGTCTGAGACGAGAGCTAGAGATGGAGGTGAGCCCTGCTGCCTCCACCCCTTGTCACAGTTTTCACTGAACTGTGTCACTAAGCAGTCCTCATGAGGAGCCTAGGGTTCCTGCCCCACCACCCCCAAACCACTACTGCAGGGGATATATTCCCATGGAGGCTGACTCTGGGGTGGGTGGGTACAGGGAAAATTGCCTCAGGAGCTGGGGACTCTGTTGCAGTCCCCTAGGCCTCTCCAGCATGCTGGGACCTAGGGAACATCCCTCCTATAATTAGCTGTGTCTCCATCCACCACTCCCGGGGACTGAACTCTTCACCTGCCTTGGTGATGGATGGAGAGATGGCGAGGCTGAGGCCCAGGGAGTTGGGGGGAAAAATGGCCCTAGGGCTGGTGGCAGAGTTGGGAGGAGACCCAGGGCCTGAGATGACCAACCAGCTGAGTGGGGCTGGTGAAGGAGAAAGTGTGTCAGGGAGTAGGAGAGAAGTATAGACCCACAGTTGAATCAAATCCAGTCACCACCCCCTGCAAATATCTTCCCCTCTGTTCTCATGAAGGAATCCAAGGCATCCCCAGAGACCAGGTAGGCACATGGTCAAGAATGGATCATCTAAGTTTTGCTGCCACTTGCTGTGTGCCTGCCCCTGAGCTAGCCCCTGCCTTCAAGGAGCCGACCGGCTTTGGGGTACTGGGAAGTGGGCTCTGGGATTCATGGGGGCTTTAGTGGGGGAGGGAGTGGGAATCTTGGCTGCTGGAGGGCAGATCCAGCAGGCCTCAAGGAGGCTTCCCAGGGGGGAACTGCAGGGACAACTGGGCTGAGCTGGGCTGGGGCCCAGACGGCAGCCCCTGCTCAGACTCTGGGGACAGGCAAGGCAGTGATGAAGGCAGAGGCAGGGAGGCGGCTGCCACAGCCCTGGAACTGGACTGCTCCCACTCCAGTGGAAGGTTTGCCCCATGTCTCCCTTTTATCTTTTCATTACATACAAATTAGGAGTGCGATTAACTTTATTAAAAGCAAACAAAGCTGGTCAGAGAATGGGGCCTCCAGACAGAGCTGTGGGGGTATGGGGAGGAGAAACCCGGGAGAGCAGGGGTGGGTTGTGGTTGCAGCAGTTAAAGGGCAGGAGGTGGAGGGCTGGGGGAGGGGGCTTCCCTGCAGGATTCTCCCTCTCCACGGATCCCACCACTTTTATGGCCGTCTACATCCTTCTGAAGTTATGCCAGCGTGGCCCAGCCTCCAGACCGAATTCCAGACTTTAAGAGCTGGAATGAACTGTAGAGACCACGGAGTCTGCTACTGACCCCCACCCAGCTACAGATGGGGAAACTGAGGCCCAGGGAGAGAAAAGGATTAGCCCAAGGCCCCACTGCTTGTAAGTGGTTGTGTTGGCATGATGGGAGCGGAGGCCTTCCGTTTTTCAAGATATCCAGAAAAGGACATCCACACTCTGCCTCACCTCCCCACAGTGTATGGAAGGTCTGATCTGAATCCTTCTTGCTGCAGATGAACCCTACTTTTTTGTCACCCCTCAGTGCAGCCACTGACCTATACGGACATTTTTTTTTTTTTTTTTGCACTCCAAGGCAGCCATGTCCTGCCCCTTCAGCCTCCTCTTCTTGCTTGGCTTTTATCATTTTGAGAACTCAGGCTCTGACTGCTTGTAGGGGCCTTGACATAATCCTGGATAACACCCATGACCTCCCCAGGCATTCATGTGGCCCTTCAAGTTTTTGGAAAGGATTTTCATAGGACCTCATTGTTTCCTCCTGGAAGCTAGGATGGCTTGGCCAGACAGAACCCACCCGCTTCATTTGTTTATTAAAGAATTCATTTGGAAAATGTTTACTCAGGACTTACTTTGTGCCCAGCAATGTGCGAAATGCTCAGGATTCAAAGACCAAGACAGACATGGTCCTTGACTTCATGGAGCTTCCAGAGGAGAAAGAGGTTCAGAAGATCCATAACGCGCCATGCCATTGACGTCACAAGAACAAACAAGGTAGAGATGAAAGAGGACGACACACACCCCACATGCGCATATGCTTCCTCCTTGAGCCATTCTCCATAAGTCTGGGGGCCATCGAGGAGCAGAGATGGCAGGCACCCTGTTGCCTTCCCTTCTATTTCGCTTACATAAGGTGTGGCAATACCCCACGGTCGCAGACACCATCTCCAATGACCCCTACCTCCCAGCTCCTTCAGCAATGCCACCGATGTCCTTGATTACTCAGCACTTACCTTCAGACATCTAAAAATAAGGGTTCCTCCCACAAAAATCCCTTTTGGTTTTAAATATCAAGGGCTCTAATAGTGCAAAATTGGATTCGGGAGAAATGTTTCAACTTCTCAAGAGAGTAGAGTTTTTAAGCACTTTGGAAGCACCGACTGGAAACCAACTATTTACTCTTTATGCAAATGGGCCAAATGTGCTTAGCAACCTCTGTCTGCTGAGGACGTAAGAAATGAGTGGGGGTTGAACCAACCCTCACCCACCCCAAAATGAACTCTGCTCTTAGGTTAAACCACCTGAAATTGTCATTTTTCTAGGGCAACAATGGTCAAGCATTGGCAATTTCATATGGCTCAACCTGATAGTTCCCAACTGTTCCAAAGGAACTGGTAAAGTAAACCTTGCAAGGACTGCCCAGAGCCGCAGCCCTTCATGTTGAATCATTAGAGCCGGCACCCCAGTCCTGCTACCGGGCAATCCTAATTCTCACTGAGTCATTACAACAGGTTCCCTGAGGCTTCCTGCTGGGCCATTTTTTTTTTTAAGATTTTATTTATTTATTTGACAGAGATAGAGACAGCCAGCGAGAGCGGGAACACAAGCAGGGGGAGTGGGAGAGGAAGAAGCAGGCTTCTAGCAGAGGAGCCTGATGTGGGACTCGATCCCATGACGCCGGGATCACGCCCTGAGCTGAAGGCAGACGCTTAACCGCTGTGCCACCCAGGCGCCCCATGGGCCATTTTTTTTTGGTGGTGGTGACAGAGGAACGTCTTGTGACTGAATCACGATCAGATTCAATGATCATTTCATGATAACATCTACATGGCACTTCCCATGTGCCAGACCCTGTACTTCACAGGTGTTAACCCATGTCATCCTCACAACTATCCCATGGGGTGGGTGCTGTCATTACCCCAATTTGATAAGATGAGAAACAAATAGACAGGGGAATTAAGCGACGTGCCAGAGGTCTCATCACCAATTCCTCAGTAAGCTAGGATTAACACGTGTACGAGGCTGTCTGAACCACGAGGCTGTGTCTGCACTTCGAACGTGCTCCTGTGTCTGAGTCAGAGGCTGGTTCCTTCCTGGGCCATGGGCTATGGACAGACTGAGGTCTGCTCTCACCTTCCCCTACATCTGCTGACAGGGGAAGGCTGTGTTTCCCGGGGACTGAGATGGATCAGCAAATGAACAGATGGGGTGTGGACTGAGGGGCTGTATCATTCAACCTGCAGTCCCCAGACTGATCAGTGATCCATGAAAAAAAAAGGGATTCTCCTATTGCTTCTTGCTTCTCATCAATTCCCTTCCAAGGACACTTGTCAGTTACCATGGGCTGTGGCGGAAGCCTGGGAAAGTGGGTCCAACAGACCTGGGTTCAAGTTGGTTGCTACCATTTCTCAGCTGTGTGGCTTTTGGTGTGTGCTTCAACCTCTCTGAGCTGCAGTTTTCTCTTCTGCGAGAGGAGGTGAATAATCCTAACTGCCGAACAGCACTGTGAGGTTTCAATGGGAGAAATGGAATGAAGTGCCTGGCAATGTTCCTGTCTGTTAGGTGGTGCCTGGGGCATGCTGGTCCCGTGCCCCCATCCTGAGAGCAGAATCCCAGCTGCAGCTCCTAGTCCCTCACCACACCTTGTCTGTATAGTTTGTCAGAGATGCCAGGGCTCAGACACCAGTGACAAGGGACGTACTCTGGTAACAAAGTGAGATCCAGCTAGTTTTATTAAAACTCCTATTTAATTTTATTGCCCACTGATGTCTTAAATGATGATATCCTCTTTTCCTCTCTGTTCTTCTAGTCGCTCCAACCCCGAGACCTTCAGGAAGGCTCCCTGCTTCTGCCACCCCACTCTCAAGCTTGCAGAGGGTTTGTGTTGGCTCAGTGGAGAGTGTGTTGAGTCCACTCTGTGTTCTTGGCACTCCACAGGAAGACAGGGGAAGAAAAACTCTGAGGAAGAAATAAGAAGGAAAAGAACCACTTCGCAAATGTCTGTCCCTGCCCCTGGTCATGGTGTGGTGGGTCTGGAGCTGATGCTAATCGGTGTGGTTTCTCTCCCAGCCCCAAGTTTATCCTTGTGTAATTTAGCGTAGGAAAAGCTAACACCAATGTGTCAGGTTGGGTTAATGGAGATTTTGTTTTGAGCTGAGCAAAGGCCCCTTCTCCTCCTGCCACCTCCATCCCCAGGCTCCTCCCCAAAGGGGGTAGTGTACCCACGTGCCACACATGACGCTGCTACCAAGGGACAGGATCCTGAGGGGCCCTGGCAGGGCTCCCCTCCTTCTGAGAGATCTCGGAGGAAAGAGATGTTCTAGCCACTTTTGTTCACCCATTGCCATTTGCCCACAAGGCCTGCTGGCAGGAAGTACTTTCTTGCCGAACAGGAATCCTTCCTCTTCCTCCTATTGCTCATCCCCACTGGAGCATTTCCAGGCCTGCCATGGGGCTCCATGGCTCAGGATGAAAGACCTTCCTGGCAGTTCCTCCGTTGCCCTCTCTGAGTCACAAGGGATCGGGCTAGATTACCTTGGTGGGTCCTGTGGCTTCAGATAGCCTGTAGCTTTAGGATTCTAGACAAATAGAAAGAGTTGGCTGGGTGTCAGCCTGTCCTGAACTTCACTGGTGGAGGTGCGGCCCCGGGGGCTCTGAGTTCCTGGCACCTCCCCCAGCACCCATGTTATCATGTCACCGATGCCCCCTGAAAGCTTGCTTTGGGCATCTGCAATTCTACTTCTGGCTCTGGGACCGCTGTCAAGCACAGTCCTACCTTCTGTCTGGGCTCAGTCTCCCCACCTATAAAAAAGGGAGGTGAGGGTTGGATGAGCTGATCTCTAGGGCTGTCTCTAGCCTGTGGCTCCCTACCAGAGGGAGGAGGCTCGGGCCTCTTTATGTGCTACTCAATTATGCCTGACTTTAGAGGGGGGGGACGAAAGCACTCTAGAGCGAGCTGGCTGGTCTGCAGCTAGTAATGGGAGAAGAGGAGAGGAGGATGGAGGGCAACTCAGAGTATGAAGTTGTGAGAAAAGATAGAAGGTAGGAAGGCAGATCGGGAGGAGGCAGGAAGAAAGAGGAGAAGGAGGTGGAGGGAGGGAAGGGAAAGAATAAACACATAATCAGGGTTACTGAGTTTCCTGTGCAGCTGGAGTCATCTTTTGCTCTTAATAAACTCAGCTGTGTCTCCACACCCCCTCTGGATGGGTGGCTGCTGTTCCCAACGCAGCTCAGCTTGCCTGAGACCTGAATAGGGCAGGAGGGGGACACTCAGGCCTGGGTGTCTGAGGCCGCTCACTCATGGACGCCCACCAGCAGAACTAGGCTGAGCCCAGCCAGCCTGGGAGCCGGGTCTTCCCTTGAGGCAAGATGGCGGGGAGGAGAGAACAAGGCACCTGGGTGAGGCAGGCTGGGGTTCCGTTCACTACTCACCCAATCTGGGCTGAGGAGCCTTGCGCTTGTTTTCCCCTCTCTGAGCCTGCTTCCTCATCAGCAAGTGGGGCTTGTGTCTCCTCTGATACACACAGTCTAACGTATGGAGTGAAGGAGAAGCCGGCTATGGAGGCCCCAGCCCATGCCTGACCGAGTGGCTATTTAACAGCTGGTGTTCCTTGCTGTTTCCTAACTCCTAGTAACCCTAGAGTCCGGGTCTGAGCCAGTCTAAAACCAGTAACCTCAACTCAACACCCAAAAACCAAATAATCCAGTCCATAAATGGGCAGAAGACATGAGCAGACACTTCTCCAAAGAAGACACACAAATGGCCAACAGACACATGGAAAAATGTTCAACATCACTCGGCATCAGGGAAACTAAAATCAAAACCACCATGAGATACCACCTTACACCAGTTAGAATGGCAAAAATTAACAAGGCAGGAAACAACAAATGTTGGAGAGGATGTGGAGAAAGGGGATCCCTCTTACACCGTTGGTGGGAATGCAAGTTGGTACAGCCACTTTGGAAAACAGTGTGGAGGTCCCTTAAAAAGTTAAAAATTGATAAGATACAGATGTAGTGAAAAGAAGGGGCACCTGCACCCCAATGTTCATAGCAGCATTGTGCACAATAGCTAAATCATGGAAGGAGTCGAGATGCCCTTCAACAGATGACTGGATTAAGAAGATGTGGTCCATATATACAATGGAATATTACTCAGCTATCACAAAGAACAATTTCCCAACATTTACAGCAACATGGATGGGACTGGAGGAGATTATGCTACGTGAAATAAGTCAAGCAGAGAAAGACAATTATCATATGGTTTCACTCATTTATGGAACATAAGGAATAGCAGGGAGATCGGTAGGAGAAGGAAGGGAAGAATGAAGGGGGAGTAAATGGAAGGGGGAATGAGCCACGAGAGACTACAGACTCTGGGAAACAAACGGAGGGCTTCAGAGGGGAGGGGGGTGGGGGATTGGGATAGGCCGGTGATGGGTATGAAGGCGAGCACATATTGCATGGAGCACTGGGTGTTATACATAAAATGAATTGATGAACAATACATCAAAAACTAATGATGTACTATATACCGGCTAATTGAACATAATAAAAAATATAAATGAATGAATGAATGAATGAATGAATGAATGAAAAATAAAACCAGTGGCCTCTCCAGCCTCACCCACCCAGAATCTGCCTTTCGGAGAGAGGGGAAAGCGTGGAGGAGCCAAACGGGCTCAAAAGGGCCAGGGAATCCCTCCCCTTGTCCTGACTCTCCCCAAGCCTCCTTGAACTTCTCTTCCCAGACTGCTCCTTTCCCAACATGCAGATCTTAGGAAGGGGTAAGCAGAGGGGGGAGCAAAGAGCACCCTGTTCCCCAACATTGTTCCTGTGAGGGCACCTGGAGCCAGCCTCTTGAATATGTGGTCCCGTCATTAAAGGTTCCCCAAACCCCTTATGTTATAAGAAAGAGCAGGCAGCTTGGGGGAAGGGAGTGAAGGGTGTTTATGAGGTTCTCAGGGGGGTCCCAAAAGTCCACAAGACCTACTAGTTATGAGGCGCTCGGTGTCTGCTAGGTACTGTTGCCTCCAACCCTTGCCTCAGGTAGGCCCTCCCTCAAGAGGAAATCAGCACTTGAGGGTCTTGACTGAAGTCGGTTCAGGAGCAAGAGCCACCTGGGATGGGCCAGTGGCCTGGCTTCTTCCCCATGGGCCCCAGAGTCATCACTCTGAACCCAAGCCAGAGCAAGTCATTCCTCTGCTCACAGCATTGACACGCCTCCTGCTGTCCTCAGGCTAAACTCCTGCTCCTTGATTGGGCCTCCGTGCACCCACTCTCATCACCTGAGCCCTGCCCATATTTCGTTTCTCCCCTCTCACCACTTCTGCTTTTGATGCCAGAGCTTGGGCCACATCAAACGTCAGTATTAAGCCCTCTTCCCCGCCCATTTGCTTGGGATGTTCCGTCTCCCTGGAACGCCTTCCCCCTGCTTCCCTGTCTGTCGACATCCCATTGGCCCTTCACAGGACTTCCTGACTGGAATGGAACCTCCAGGAGGGTATGGACTTCCTTTTGGTCACTGCTGTATGTCCAACACCTGGAATCGTCCCTAGGACATAGCAGGTGACCAACATATAGTCCCTGAAAGCCGTCTACATGGATGATCCAAGTTCAAATGCTACCTCCCCTGCGAAACAGCCCAGGTAAAGCCCATTTGTGCTGTCAACGCGCTTTCACATACATTACATCAGAGCCCACATCCCGTTTCCTTCTTGTTTCTCTACTTATCTCCCCCTAGCCTGGATGTCTCTTCAGGCCGGGCACCTCGGCCGAAGCATCTTGAAATCACGTGCCATGCCTTCTGCATGTGGGGAGCTGCAAGCCAGTGTCCGTGCCCCAGACCTAGTCCTGATCCGCAAAGCGGAGTCCAGGCTGGCTGAAGCCTTGGTGTGAGCATTCTCAAAGCTCTGCACATGAGGATTCCAACATGCGGCCAGGCCAGAGAAATGCTAGAACGGACATTCTGTGACAGCCCTTTTGTCAAATGGTTCCAACTCCACCTGGCCTGTGGGCTGGCCTCTGAAGGGAACAGCACTGGCTCAAAGAGACTGAAGAGGTGGCCTCCAAGGAAGTTGGGTCTCCTGTCTGGCTTAGCCTAAGGGAGAAGATGGAGAAAACCACGCTCTCCCCCCAGGGCAGGGAGTATGGGTGATACTTTCACACCGCCACCTGGCATCTTCTTTGTCCTTAAGCCTGAACGCATCTAACCCAGCCAGGCCCCGACTCGTCATTTCCAGTTTAAGCCAGTCAGGGCTGCCTTCACAGCAGGCGCAAAGGGCCTGAGCCCAGAGGGGAAGAACTGATAGGCCAGCCAAATGGGCACAGAGTCAGTTGGCGAGCCCCTGGGGTTTGCCTGGCCTGCTCGGTGAGTGCCACCTGAGCACCAGCTCCAGCATCCTGGGGCGGTGAAAGATCTTTGACTTAAGAACCACAGCTGACATGTGTTACTTTGTGCCAGGCCCCGTTGAGCATTCTCCATGCATTATTCTAGTACGTGCTCTCGATAACCCTATGAGGTGGGTACGATCCTTCCCATTTTATAGACCAGAACCTGAAGCTCCCTGGAGTTGAGTGCCTTGCTCGAGGTCACACAGCCAAGTGCCATCAAGTGCCAAAGCCCAGACTTGAAGCCAAGCTTCAGAATGCTGAGTGACCGACCTAGACTAATGCTGTGACTAAAAAGGCCAAGGGCACAGCCCCTTCTCCATCCCTCACTCTCTGTTTGACATTGTCATTCACTCTGGGCCGCCTCCCTGGAGTGTTCCAGCCACTGGGGAGGGGTGAGTGGCTGGCCAGGATGGTCTCTGAGGGTTTTTCCAGCCATGACGGTCCAGAGGCTATGAATCCTTGACAGAGCAAAGAAACCAGCTGTTCTCTGCCTCCATACTCGGGGCTGTAGGTTTGCTTGGGGATAGCCAAGGCAGGGCTCAGAGTGACACTAGCCTCTTGCCTCAGGCCCCAAGAGACAGCAAAGCTATAAAGAGCTAATCTTTACATCTTCTCTTTAGTGCCAAGTGCCATTCTAAGCACTTTGCAAGCATGTATGCATTGAGTCTGTGACCACTCGATGGAATAGAAGCTAGCCCCATCATCCCCATTTTACAGATGGGACAAGAAAGCCTAGGATGGTTAGGTAACTGGCCCAAGGCTACACAACTACTAACTGGCATAGCCAGGATTCAAACTCTGGCCCATCTGGCAGAGGTGCTTGTGTTTTTAACCACTATACCCTGCCGCTCAGGCACTTTCCGTGAAGGATGAATGGATGCGCAAGAGGAGGGAGAGGCTTTTTTCTGCCACCCGGGGCCCCCAAGGTGAGTCAGACTTGGCTCTGGATGCCTGGCCTTTCAGCCTCTCCTTTTCCCAGTGTCTCCTGGAACAGAGAGGGTCTGGGCACTCGTGTGCATGCAGAATGGGGAGGGGAGGCCCCTCAGGAAGGGCAGAAGCTGCCAGTGAGGCTCCAGGCCACATGGGCCGGGCCAGCAGGAAAGCATGAATGTGGGCAAGTCCTGGCACTCAGCACTCGGATGCCTAATCCCCAGGGAGGCGCTTGCCTGGGGTAACTTGCCTCAGAGGCTGCCCGGCATGCTTATTCCGAGTGTCTGCCACCAGGTGTAGGACTAGACAAAGGAGCTGGGCCAAGCCTTCCCCTGGGAGTGACTGTAGGAGAAAGAAGAGGGGGGAGAAGCTACCCAATTCAGCTAGGTCTGGGCCAAAGGCCACCCACCAGCCTGCAGATTCTGGGCCTTTAGAATGACTTCAAGTGGACAGGAAACCTGCCTGCCCTTCCCGCCCCCACCCTCTTCCACCTGTGGTAGAGGAGGCAGGCCAAGTTCTTAAGGGCTCCCCCTGCCCAGACCTGACCCCCAGGCTAGGTCAGGAACCCCTGTCATATAACCTTTTAGCAGCTCACACGTCTGCTTAAGGGAATTCATGTCAACCAGAATCACATCGTTATTTGGGTGGTAGTCATTTAATGTCTGTCTTCCCACTAGATTAAACCCCCATGAGAGCAGGAGTGGTGGTCATCTCCTCTGCCACCATGTCCCGGAACACAGCACTGTGCTTAGCATGGAGTAGATGTCCCCAAAAAATGTGTTGAATGAATGCCTCCGCGCCCACTGGAACGGAAGTACTTTGTTCCTACCTCTCCGGTTTGCAGGACATAGCCCCCCCCATTGGGCACTACAGTGAGTTGGAGGGGACAGACCACCTGTGCTCTCCCAGAACCCTTCAGGCCCCAAATTCTGGGCCCCAGAACCCCCCTCGGGATCTCAGTGAGCATGTACCTCACACCTCCTCCCTTCCTCCCTTGTCCTTCCCCTCTCTCCCTTATCTCTTCTTCCTGTTCTCTCCCACCTGCCAGAGGATAGGCTGATGGGCATCAGCAAGAGAAAAGGCCAGCCCGTAGGGCTACCCAGGCCACCCACCCATGCCGGCTGGCCAGGCACTGTGTGTCCTGAGGCCTGTCTCAGAAGGGGTAGAGCAGTGGGCCCCACACCTTACTATAAGTCATTGGCAGGCCAAGATTCCAGAGGGATTTCAGAGGCCAAGGAGGAGGAAGCCTCATTACTGTTTAAAGAGTTGTATTATCTAAGAGTTGGAGTGATACAGGGACATGTGCCTGGTAGCTGGTGAGGCAGAACAGGAAAAAACAACAACAACACGAGTGGTGCTATTTCATAAGCTGGGTGGTGACACCACAGACGCTCATTTTATTACATTGTAGACTGTGTTTTGGATATCTATTGTATCATTTTATACACATTAGGGCAATCTAGTATTGCTATTAAACAGGTAGATGGCCAAAGTCAAGGCTGTCTGGGTACGTTTTCTCGCTCCGCCATTTACTAGACACATGACCTTGGGTTGGATATTGAACCTCCCTTTCCCCCAGTTTCCTCAGATGGCACTCGGGGTTGCTAATAGTACCCCCTGTAAGGACTGCTGCACAGGGTAATCCTGTTAGTGCCCGCGGAGTGCAGGCTTAGCACAGAGCAGGCATACAGCAAGTACTAGCTATTATTATGCTCTGTGTTCCTAAGTCTATGAAAGTGTGTGTGTAGGTATCGGTATAGCTACACAGGGCTCTAGACTGCGGCATAGAAGAATGGCAGCAGGGAATAAACCCAAATGTGAACAAGGATTGTATCTGGGGAGTGGGCGGTAGGAAATGTATTTTTGCCTTCCTAGTACTTTTCTGTATCTCCCAAATTTTATAATAGGCTTGATTAACTTTTGCAAACAGGAAAAGTTTTTTCTCAATTTTCAATGCGCGTAGCAGCCCCATCGATGTTAAATCATCGACACATGAAGGCAAAAGCGAACACATTTAGAAGGGCTACCGAGAAATGCCGCTAGGCTCCCGGGTCCCAGACACAGCTGCCGAGCGGAGGCCCTCGGGCAGGGGCCTCGTGAGGAAACCCTCCTGTTCTGCCACTTCAGCTTCCCTCCAGGCTGCCGACACCCCCACCCTCTCTGCTCCCCTGCAGGTGCTCCACCCTCCATGCCATAGTGGCCTTGGCACCCTGGCAAGGAGGCTAGTGGGAAGGGCTGGAGCTCTGGAGGGCCTCTGGGAAACCAAGCTGATCTCATTCCTCCCTCCTCTCCTGTCAGGTGATAGGAGATGACATTAGTACCATTTCACTGAAGGCTGAGCTGGTTTTGAGCTGCTGCCTTTTAGCTTGTTGGGTGGAGGACAGCAGCAGCCCCACTTGTACCCAGAGTAGGAGATAGGGGGGCATATATGTGGGCGGGGGGGGCAGGCATGAGCGGTTGCCCAGGCTGACCGCTGGGAGGTGGCTGAGGAGACTGGCAGGACGGAATGCAGAGCCGGCTTTCTGCCCAGCTCATGAATTGAAGCTGAGGAAGCAAGGGAGACTGGGATCTGGCTTGGATCAGGGCCAGGGCCCCAGGACAGAAATAGGCCAGGCCACTGGGTTTTCAGATCAGTGTCCTGCTCTGCCTGCCCGTCTGGGCCACTCATAAGCCCGGAACCACGTGGACTCTGCAAGCCAGGAAGATGGGGCAGACAGAGCCAGGGCCCCACTGCCGTCACCCTCCGCCCCCTCATTTGGCTTCATCTTCACGGTACTTACAACCACTTGATGTTCTATGAGCTGTGTGTTTATGGACTATTCCGCCTCAAGAAAGGATGCTCTTCAAAGGTAAAGAATTTCTCTCCTCTTTTCATGGTAGCACCCTGAGGCCCCAAAACAGTGTGTGGTACATGGTACATGGTAGGTACTTGTTAAATCTTTTTTTTTTTAATGGATGAGTAAATGACCCCCGCCCCCCGCCAACCAGGGCTTGTGAGGTAGGTAAGACAGTCAGGCACTGGACATTACCCTCGTTTTGGCTAATGAGAAAGTGGAGGCTGAGAGAAGTTCAAGGGCTCGCTTAATGTCACATGGCTGGGAGATGTGGCGGGTCTTACTTAGGTTTAAACCCAGGGGTCACAAACTTGAATGTTCTTTTTTCAATATGGTGCTGCCTCTTCTAGAGAAATAAAATGGGTTGGCTATGCCCCAGGTGCTGGCCGGGCACCCTTGTGAGCACATGGACTACAAAGACAAAGTGCAATCCTTGAGACAGCCACGACAAGTGAGCCCCGGGGGGGATTAGGGGGCTCTTTTCACTGCTGCCGAGGCTTATTTAGGAACAGATTTTGGTCACTTGGGGCCTCTGCTGAGGAAGATCTGACCCTGACATTCTTACTGACCGAGCTTTGGCATTTCAAAGAATGAAATGGGTAGAGAGCATGGCAGTAGTGTTTCTCCTGAGGCTGGGTGACTTGGCTGCGTGGGGCTTCAGATGCCAGCTAAGGGCCTAACTGTGGTCTGGGAAAGGGCCGAAAATGTGGCTAGAGAATCAGGGCCAGGCCCCTTGGTGCCCCCCGGGACCTGTCTCCCTTCCATGCCACCCCTGAGCAACCCAACCAGCAACCATCACCACACCAGCTTCTGCAGGGCAGAGGGCATGAGGCGGGGTGGGGGGTGGAGGAGAGACACCCGTCCTTCTCCCAGGCCACCAAGAATGCCCTGGTCTGTCTGTCCCTGTAGGCAGCAAGTAAATGGGCTTTGGACTTCTCCTCTCATCCCACAACCCCCAGGCAGACATTCCAGCTGAGACAGAGAATTCTTTCTTCTGGGTCCGAAGCAGCGGCCTTACCTCACCTTGTCAAGTATGGTCCCCAGGCCCTCAGAGCAGAACCTGTCACCTTCCTCCCCACCCCAGCAGAAAGCCCATGGTTCTCTGGGAATGCACTACTGCTAGGGTGCAGGTCACACACACACACACACACACACACACACACACACACACACACACGTGAGCCCTTTAGCCTGGAGCCTGAAAGCTCCATCCCCTATGTCCCATGGAGCTCTGGGGTCTCGTCACTTAAACATCTGGCATAGGGCAGGGCTGGTGGCTGGGGGCTGCATGCATGTTGCCCTTGCCTCACAGGACCCAGGGGAGAAGATGCAGACCATGAGGGCTCCAAGGTTGCAGGGTGAAATGTGGGAAGTGTGATGGCTGCGCGGGACGCACCCTCACACTGCTCCTTGCCGGATCCGGGCCTGCGGGCCAGAGCTAGATCTTACCCTGATGAGCCCAATCAGGCAGAGCTTGGAGGACAGAAAGAGGCTTTTCTGGGGTTCCGAGGCCCCTCTTCCTGGGCTTAGGTAGCTGGCAGCCGTGGAGCCTTTGAAATCTTGGCCAGAGGCCTGGCTTCCTGGTGTCCACCTGGCTAGCAGGGGGGAGACAGGATCTGGGGCCCAATGGGCAGGTGGTGGCTGGAAGGAGGCAACATGTCAGGATGGTGCAGGCATCAGGTGAGAGAAAAGGCAGAGCAGAGGGCGAGGGAGTTGGGTATACAAATGGATATAGGAGGAGAGGGGAAAAGGGTGGCTAGCTGTACCTAGAGCAGACTATGAGTTTCTGGTGTGCCCCACAGTGGCCTTGGGCCGGTTGCCCTGTAGACTGGGTATGTTGGGTCACCAAAACGCTGGGCAAACTGAGAACCCCAGGAGAAAGGGGAAGCACCAAAACAAGGCTCTGGAGTCTTCCCTCCCAGCTGTGGACTGGCTCTGGTGCCCTGCTGGGACCCCAGCAGTGTTTGGGGACAAGGCTTCTCAACTCTTCTGCCCAACAGGTTACAAGTCTGATGAGGCCTTCACCCTTCAGCTCTCAGAAATGCCTAGTGAGGCCTGAGGTGGCCCAAGCTCCCCTTATCCCATTTTGCCACACAAATGGTATTGTTTTTCCTCTGTGTGCCCAGAATGGAAAAGGCTGAAGACCACAAGACAAAGGTAGGGAGGAGGGAGCAGGAATCTGGGAGGCGGGCCTGCTGTTCCCGCCCTGCAGCCTGGACAGAGCTGGGATGGCTCAGGCCTGGCCTCAGGCTCAGGGCTCCCATCACTGCTTCCTCATCTCTCCCTGTCATTTCTCTTTGCCCCTTCTGGGCCTCTGCCTTCTACTGCTTCTGTCGACGTCCCTGTCCCTGTCTCCCTCTTCCTGTCTTTATTTTTGTCTTCATTTCTGTGTCTCTCTGCCTCTAGGCCTATCTGCGACCTCTCTCTTTGTCCCTCATTGTCTCTCTGACTCTGTGTCTCTCTCTAGTTTCTCTCTCTCTGTCTTTCTGCGTGTTTTTCTTTCTCTTTCTCTCTCTCTTGCTGGTTCTCACTGTCTCCCTGGCTCTGGTTTGTCTCTACTTTTCTCTGCTTCCTCTTTTCCCTCTGTCTCTCTCTGGGTCTGTGTTTCCGCCTCTTGTATCCTCTCTTGCCCCAACTCTGTGTGCTTGCAACCTGCTCCGCTCTGTACCCAGGCCCAGTTGGCAGCTCCTGGATGCTGGGCAGCAAAGTTCACTCTCCTCCTGCTAGCTACAATAGAAGCTCTAAAGGCAGGGCTCCATGGACCAGCAGGGTCAATCGGGCCCGCCTGGGATCCCAGGACTGGAGCAATGCCAGCCACCTCTATTTTGAGCAGGGGAGGGGGCACTGAAACAGGGAGGCCCAACTGAGCCATGGCAGATCGCTCCATAATTCCCCCCAGGGCTTCTCTGGGCTACCTCCTTCAGTCTAGCTCACTCCCATGAGCCTGTCCGGCTTATGGCAAGAGCCCCTGCCTTGTGGCCAGGCCTGTGTGGGACAAGGGAACAGTCAGTGACAAGGCCCAACTGTCAGGGAGGTTCCCTGCTGCGGCCACAACAGGACCCTCGAGCAGTGACACAAAGCTGGCATCTGAGTGTTCTATCTGAGCTCCACTGCCCACTGACTACGTGACCTTGAGAAAGCAAGAGTGCCTACTTCAGGCACCCGAAGGCCCACCTTGAAGGGTGGTTCTGAGTATTGAGGGAAATGGAGTCTGGGAAGGGACAGGCATGGTGCTTGGCACCAGGAGGGGCTGGACAAGTGGGACACTCCTCCCTCTTCTCTCCCTTCCTTCACCTTCGCCAGTTTGGGGTGATGATATTAGGGTTAGCATGAAGACTTCTGGGAATGCTCGGGCAAATAACAAGGCTCTCTGGGTCTTGGCTTCCCCCCTAATTCTTCCAGAAGGGTCAGCAGGAAGTGGGTGGTGGCCACAGTGACAGAAGAGGTGGTGGCAGAGCCAGGGGGCAGGGCCCTATTGAGGTCAAGTTGGGTGGGCAACTAGGGTGGTGTTGGGCCAGTCCTGCCCCTGAGAACATGCGATCTCTCCCCCAAGAGGCTTTGAGTCATAGACAAAGAGTTCTACAGCCCTGCCTCCCTCACTCCGCAGGCACAGACACACTTGAAATTTCCAAAGTTTGGTTTGTGCTAGTTTTCATTACTGTGAGTTTCAGAAACGCTCACTGCCAGAGCCAGCCTGAGAAGGGCTATCTGCTTACCTGCCTTTCCAAGCCAACCCTAGGGCAGAGGTAGAGCTGATGCTCTCTCTAGGGAAGTGTTGGGATTTGCAGACGCCCCCTACCCAGGGAAATTCTGCCCAGATTAGAAGCAGGAGTTCATACAGTCAGGGCATGTCTCCTGAACACACTTCCCAGCCTCTGCCCCCAACCTCAGCAGGCTGGAGGGTGGACAGACTGGGGAGCTGCTCTTGGAAGTCCTGCCGTAGCTCTAAGTGGCAGGGCCAGTGGGCGGGACAAAAGTCCATCTGTCTCCTACTAAGAATCCAGGTGGGAGCTCCTGCCTAGAGTCACACAGGTGGCATCTATAGCACATGGCCAGAGACTCTGATGTCAACTTGACACAGATACCTTGTACCAGAGAGGATGGGCAAGGGTCTGCCATCAGGCATCCAAAGGGAGAGCCCTTCAGGGGAGCAATGGGCAAGAATGAGCCTTGGCATAGACAGCTCTCAGTTTAAATCCAAGTAGGGATGGCCTTGCTGGGTGACCTTGACCAAATTATTTCACCTTTCTAAGCCTTGGTTTCCCCACCTGTAAAAGCTTGTCCCCTTGCTGTTCAAGATTCCAGACGGGCAGTGCCTACTAAGGGCACACACCTGAGGACGTTTGGGAGAAAGACCTCCTAAGAGGCCAGTGCACCATGTGGGGGTGAGCAAGAGGGTGAGCAGCAAAGGATTTGGCATTAGCTGGTCAGAAAACTTGTGTGAGTTAGCAGTGGGATGTGGTGGCCCAGAGAGCTCCTGCACTAACTCATGGCTGGGGTCCAGGAGGGTGAAGGCATCGCTCCGGCTCTGGCATCCCACTGGAGGTGGGGTGGCTGGGCCACGGCCAAAAGGATACCTGTTTGGAGGAGAGAGAGCAGCCTACAGATGAGACCAACTCTTTTTGGCCCTCTGAGGCCCCCAGCACCATCACCAGCCTATACAGTGTCCTAGTACAAGTTAGCAAAAGTGCCTCCTTTGGGTGTCGGCAACCCTGCACCAGGACACGTGGCTTGGTGCATGCATCATGGGCTGGATCAGCTCCCATGGGCCCCCTTAGCATGAGTGCCCTCATGGCTGCCCTAAAATCCCCACCATTTTCCAACCCAGCCTTTATTTATTCAACAGATGCTTATTGTTCCTACATATTGAGGAGGGGCCCCAGGAACTGGGGATGCTCGCTTTGGAGAAGAGAGCCTTACTGCATATCTACAGAGTTCTCTGACCAAAGGTTATCTGGACCTTTGCTCAGGACCAAACTTCAATTCAATGGACATTTACTGAGTGCCCACAAACAGCCTGCCCCCGGGTTACCACTAGCTGGCTGTGTGGCCTTGCATGAGTCACTTTCCCTCTCTGGGTCTCAGTTTCTCCATCTGCAAATGAAGGCACCAGGCTAGATGAGCTGTAAGGCCACTTCTGACTTCTTGCAGGAAGTCTTGCAGGGTGACCAGAGGAAGGGGGAGCAGACATTTACCGTGTGGCCCAGAGCTGCTGTATAAGGGGTGCAAGCCAGAGGGAGGATCTGGACTAGAAAATCTTGGGGGTCTTCTTCAGCCTGAGACTCAAGTGGCTTCCCACCTTTCTCCTCATCTCTCTCAATGGTCTTGCTCTGGCCATCCTAGTCTCACCTGCCCAGCACCTGCCATGGCATCTCCAGTCCCCATGCCTTTGCCCAGGCTGTGCACTTGGCCTGGAATGCCGTCTCCTATTTCTGCCTCGTGAGATGCCACTGATCATGAATGTTGCAGAGAAGACCTAAGCGTAAGAGGGTTGGAGGCAGGGGTTTGGATTTGATGTTCTCCACCTCCCTTGCGGCCTAAAGTGTCTCAAGGAAGGGGCTACAGTGGTCCAGGGTGTCTCAAGGGCTGAGCTACACCAGCCCCAGGTACATCACTCTGGGCTCAGGGGATCTGTCAGCTGCCACCATGCAAGGATATTTTCTCCTTTGGAGCATTTTGGAGCATGTGCTCTGAAACCAGACTGACCTGTGTTCCCAGCCTGGATCTGCCAGCTTCCTAATTATGCAGCTCTGTCTCTCTCAGGTCCCTTTTTAGAGCCTGGTTCACACTCTATGAAATGGGACTACTCAGTCCTGTCTCTTATTCCTTGAAGTGAAGTTTAAAAGAAGGTGGGAAGATCATGTCTGTAAGAGTAGAGGACTGGCACCCGCGGTCTACCAGCACTCTGCTGACCGAGGCTCTGGCACCTCCCACTGCCTGCGTTCTCCGAGCTACTCCTGATTCACAAAGCCAAGGGCTTCGTCCGCTTTGAAAGCTTTTCCAGCGATTTCCTACCCAGAATTTCCCTGAACATTCCTCCTCTCTAATCCTGCCCTTTTGTTCTCTTTTTAGGCCCTTTGTGCTGCCGTCCATATGCCCCAGGCCTATCAGCTCTGTGGAAGGAGAACCAGCAGAGACTTCACACGCACTCAGATGTGGGTTACTCTGCCCAGCCAGACTCAGCCCAGTCAGATATGGGGCTCCCAGGCTTGAGAAGCCTGGAGTGGGTGTCGGAGGGAGCCATGACCATCTTCCCAAGGCCCCAGTGCCCCCAGGGAGTGAGCAGGACCCATGCCAGGGCTCTCCTTCTCGTTCAGGCTTCCCCAGCAGGCTGCTCTCCTTCTGAGAGATGGCATATGGATTGAGAACATAGAATTATCAGTCTGAGAGGCCTGGGTTCTACTCCCAGCTCTGCCCCTGGGAGTCCTTGGGCATGTATCTTGGCTCCTTCCACCCTTGCTTTGTCCATCTGCGAAACGGGGTGATGTTCACGGTCCAGCTTGCAGGACTCAGCAGAGATTCATGCACAATTACTACTCGCCATAAAGCAAGTGCTTAACAGTAGCCACCTCCTTAAAAAAGCATTTCCTGAAATTCTGGGCATATTGTAGACACTCGGTAAATATTCATTGAATTGAGGCTTGATTCTGATCAAAAGTCAAGATATGGCTCTTGGTCAGCAAACTTTATAGATACTGTGTGGAACCGCAAAGTTTGCCTTCTCTGCCCATCTCATGGCAGCCTCCCCATCTTCCCGCTCTCACCTGCCTCCTCACTGGAGGTCCAACAAAAGCCTCAGAAAAGCCCTTGTGTATGGGCTAAAAAGAGCAATCTCTGCTCAGGGCCAGGTCCCTGGGGTGCTCGTGGCATTGGTGGTGTCGAATGCAGGCTGGGAAGGCAGGAGCCCTGGGCCAGCAAGTGGTCCAAGAGCTTCTGCCCAGGCTGGCCAAGGCAAAGGGTAAGACTCGTGATTGTCATGGGAATGACTTGAACTCAGGTCCCAGCGATGTCACTTATTGGCTGGTGACTACAGGCCCCTCTCTAGACTGTGAAATGGGGAAATGGTGCCTGCCTCGCTCCTCTCATAGGGTGAGAGTAAGGATGCGATGAGATAGCAAAAATGTGTGGAAACACCAGAGGCTAGAACCCATGTGTTTTGGGCAATTTTAATTGGAGCCACGAACACCTTTTACAGAAGGCAGCAGGGTAAAAAGAAGAACACAGACCTGGCTCAAATCCTGGCTCTGCACTTTCCCATCTGTGTGGCCTTGGGCAAGTCGCTGAGCCTCTCTGAGTCTCCGTCTCCTCATTTATAGAATAAGGATAATAATATAATACCTACCCCCTTGTTTTGGGGTACAATGGGGTGATGCATAAAGCATAGGCAGCCTGTGGGAGATGTCAGGGCCCACTTGGGAAGATGTCAGGAAGTCCCAGGGGCAAAGCTGAGAGACAGCAAGGTGGGTGCAGAAAGGTGAACAATTAATTGTCTCCAACCTGCAAGTGCCTGAGTCCCTTTGCCCTGCCATGTCCTGAGCTTGGCTGTTAGGATGCCTGGAGCAATCAAACCCAGTCCCTGCCTCCAGGGCCTGCCCCTAGGCTGAGTTAAATCAGCCTTGTGGGTCTTATGACCTGGCAGCCGGGCCTGTGCCTTCTTCCCTGGGGCCTCAGTCTAGCTTTCCACACCCTGGGCCCACCCTGAGGTCCACTCCTACTACACAGCACCAGGAGATAGTTCTCCTTTGCTGGGCACCTGCCACCCCCATCAGGGTTCCTCCCTCCCTGGCTGGAACCCAGAATTTCATTTGGAACAAATGGAATGAGAGTGCCCAGAGTGGCGCAGGCTGGAGAGACCGCCTTGTCTCCGTTGTGGAGCTTAGGGTCCAGTGATGATGGAGACAAGTCCCCGACCCTCATGGAGATGGTGTCCTAGGGGAGGCGACAGAGAATCTCAGATAGTGACACATGCTGTGAAGGAGATAAACGCAAGGAATAAAACCATGGTAGGGTTAGGGGGGCAATTTTCAGTAATGTTCTAAGGGATTCTTTCCATCTGATGCTTGGAGAGACAGAGGAACAGACTGGCAGAAGGTCACCTAGCAGGTGCTGGCCGAACTGGGGCAGGACCCAGAGGCCAACCATCCCATGCCTGTGTCCACACCAAGCTGTCTCCGGGGCCTCCTCATGCTCTCGCCTTCACCTCATCCTGCTTTCCAGGTACCTATACCCCCCGAGAGCTCCACGGCCGCTATGCCCTTTCCTCTCTTGGGCAGCAGAGGCTGCTGGGACGACCTCAGCTCTGGCCTGACAGGGTTTTCTGAGGTCCCTGTGCAGTTGTGAGGAGTAGACCTGGGGCCCTGGGCTGTGGGAGTTGCCTAGGTCAATGGTGTCTGTGAAAACATTGGCTGCTGAAAGCTCCAGCTGTGGGGGCCGACGATGCCCCCAACTGTCCAGATGTTGGTCTCACCCAATTTCTCTCCTGCAGCAGCAGATCTACCGGGAACCTCACAGCCCATGTCAGAGAAACCCAAGATCGTTGGGTTGGAGGGTTGGAAAAGAGCAGGAAGGGCCACCCAACAGGAACTGGCAAGCAATGGGAAGCTGGCAGGGTCTGTCCTGTCCTCAGCCTCCAAGGTTGTCTGGACAGCAGGGGTCACTCCTGGGCTGAGAGTGTCCCAGGGAAGGTGGGGCCATGGCCTCCCTGGTCAAATGTCCCAGGTTTCCTGCTCAGAAATTCCAACTGATTAAGAAGTTGTGGTCCATATATACAATGGAATATTACTCAGCCATCAGAAAGAATGATTTCTCAACATTTGCTGCAACATGGACGGCACTGGAGGAGATAATGCTAAGTGAAATAAGTCAAGCAGAGAAAGACAATTATCATATGATTTCTCTCATCTATGGAACATAAGAACTAGGAAGATCGGTAGGGGAAGAAAGGGATAAAGAAAGGGGGTAATCAGAAGGGGGAATGAAGCATGAGAGACTATGGACTCTGAGAAACAAAGTGAGGGCTTCAGAGGGCGGGGGTGGGGGAATGGGATAGACCGGTGATGGGTAGTAAGGAGGGCACGTATTGCATGGTGCACTGGGCGTTACACGCAACTAATGAATCATCGAACTTTACATCGGAAACCGGGGATGTACTGTATGGTGTCTAACATAATATAATAAAAAAACATTAAAAAAAAAAAAGAAATTCCAACTGAATCCAAGGGTGGAACCAGTGCAGTGAGTCCTGGGCTCTTCCAAGAGGGAATGAGCTCCTTGTTCGTGCAGGTGTGTAAGCAGGTCCGCACACCCAGAGTGGGTGAGGGGATCCTGTAGAGAGGTGGGACCTGAGGCTTGCTTTCCTGTTCCGCCCCAAGACTGCAGTCTTCCTCTTGCTCTGAGATGCAGAGCCCTCCAGTCCACCCTCTTCCCCAGCACCAGGAGGGTCTGAAACCTACTTTCCCCAGCCCCCTTAAGTGAGTGGGCCCGGTGCAAGTCTTAATGGAGTACCCCCCTTCCCCTGCCCACCGACACTTCTCCTAATGCATCCTCGCTGGCCGGCTGGGAACCGCAGACGGCGCTGTGACAAGAGGGGAGATAAGGGGGCTCTCACATTTCCCCGGGCTGGGCTCCTGGGCCGCCAGCATTCACGCTGGCTGATTTCAACATGAAAGGGCCCCTTGAGAAGGAGAGCCCCCCTCCCTTTCCCCCCTTCCCTCTGTTAAGCCCCACTCCGAAGCTAACCACTGTCTGAGCCGCCCTCCCCCTGGAGCACGAGCTGTGATGCTGGCCTGCCTGCCAAGCCTTCCCCCAACTGCGTCAGGCTCACGTCGCCACCCCGCCCTCCAGGCTGAGGGGGAAGAGGCGGGGCTTGCAGTCCCCACCGGTGACACAGGGCCCTGGGTCTGCTCTGGAGACACAACACAGTTCACTTGAGGCTGCTATGTCGAACAAAATCTTCATGGGGACAGCTCTGAGGAGAGGAGGTCTCCCAACCCCAGATCCAGGGTGGGCCAGAGCCTTCTCAGGATCTCTGAGTACCCAAGGGCTCCACTCAGGCCTCATCCCTGGCTTTTTCTTCCCTTAACTGCCCAAGACAAGTACCCTTCAAAAATCCACTGAAAACATCTCCTGTTTCTGCCATCAGAGGTCTTCCCGGGAAGGGAATCTGCCCTCAATCTTTTATGCTGCAACTTCCTAAACCTTTTATTTTGAACTAATTTTAGACTCACAGAAAAGTTGCAAAAAATAGAGCAGAGAGCTCCCATACACCCCTCACCTACCTTTCCCTGATATTAACATCTTACATAACCTTAGTACAATGATCAAAATCAAGAAATTAACCTTGGTATCATACTATTAACTGAGCTACAGATCTTATTTGAATTTCACCAGTTTTCCCACTCATGCCCTTTTGCTGTTCCAGGATTCTATCCACAACCCCACATTGCATTGAGTTGTTATATCTCCTTGATCTCTCCCAATGTGTGACAGGCCCTCGTTCTTTCCTCATCTCTCGTGATCTTGGCACTTGTGAAGAGTACGAGTCAGGTGTTTTATAGAATGCCCCTCGATTTGGGTTTGTCTGATGTTTTCTCATGACTAGAGCGAGGTTATGCATTTTTGGCAAGAATACCACAGGAATGACATTGGGTCCTTCTCAGCTCATCATACAAAGAGGTTTGTGACAGCAACAATGTCTTATTGCCGGTGATGTCTACCTTGATCACTTGGTTAAGCTGAGGTCTTCAGGGTTTCCCCACTATAAAGTTACTCTACTTCCCTTTGATATATACAGATGACCCTTGAACAACATGGTTTTGAACCTCCCGGGTCCACTTTTATGTGTTTTTTTTTTCAATAAATACCATAAAATACTGTGAATGTGTTTTCTCTTCCTTGTGATTTTTTTTTTAAGATTTTATTTATTTATCAGAGAAAGCACAAGCAGGGAGAGCAGCAGGTAGAGAGAGAAGCAGGTTTCCTGCTGAGCAAGGAGCCCAATGCGGGACTCAAACCCAGGACCCCGGGATCATGACCTGAGCCAAATGCAGATGCTTAACTGACTGAGCCACCCAGGGGTCCCTTCTTTGTGATTTTCTTAATAGCATTTTCTTTTCTCCAGCTTATTGTAAGAATACAGTATATAATACATATAACATACAAAATATGTGTTAACCAACTGTTTATGTTCTCGGTAAGGCTTCCGGTCAATGGTAGGCTATTTGCTCTGTCTCTGGGGAGTCAAGAAGTTATATGCATATTTTTGACTGCATGGAGCAGGGAGGTGGGTACCCCAACCCCTGTGTTGTTCAACGGTCAACTGTAGTTGATACATGTCTTGGGAAGATACTTTGAGAATATGCAAGTCCTGTTTCTTTTCAGATATTCCATGTCCATCTGCTAATTGTAGCATCCATCAGTGGATCAACATTTATTAGTGTGACTGCCTTCCTAATGGTCATGTTCTATTTCCCTCTTTCTTTCTACATCTATTAATTGGAATTTTACCCTAAGGAAAAGCTGTCTCTTCTCCCGTTATTTACTTTTTCAGTTATTTGTGTTAGTATGGGCCAATGGGTATTTATTTTATTCTATTATTGAAATCTAGTATCCTTCCCACCCTCAAGAGGGCAAACTATGACTCCCCACTCCTTGAGTATGAGATGTGCATAGTGACTTCCTTCCAAAGAGGACAGCGTGGAAAAGGGGAAAAGGTAACATGGAGGGGCACCTGGGTGGCTCAGTCAGTTAAGCATCTGCCTTTGGCTCAGGTCATGATCCCAGGGTCCTGGGTTTGAGTCCTGCATTGGGCTCCTTGCTCAGCGGGGAGTCTGCTTCTCCCTCTGCCTGCTGCTCGCTCTCTCTCTCTCTCTCTCTGACAAATAAATAAATAAATAAAATCTTTAAAAAAAAGGTAACGTGGAGACACCTGACAAACACTACCTCAGCCAGGTGATCCCAGTGAACACCATCAGTAGATGGCATCCACTAGTGATATGTGTTGAAAGGGTGTTTTACCTCTGAGACATTCCCTCCACCAACACCCACTCCCCACTTTAACCATGAGAAAAGCATCACGATATTTCAAATCCAAATTGAGGAACATTCTACAAAATACCCAACCAATACTCCTCAAAACTGCCAAAGTCATCAATAGCAGGGGAATTTCTGTCACAGCCAAGAGAAGCTCAAGGGGAACTGACAACTAAATGCAAAGGGGTATCTTGGATAGGATGTTAAAACAGATAATTGTCACTAAGTAAGAAACTAAGGAAACCTGAAGAAAGTATGGGCCTTAGTTAATAATAATGTATTGCTATTGGCCCATTAATTGTAACCCATGTGCTACACTGATGGGAGATATTAACAATAGGAGAAACTGAGTGCCAAGTAGAGGGGAACCCTCTGTATGACATTTCCACCTTTTTTTTGTAAAAAAAGGAACACCTCATATGGTATGAAGTCCACATGTCCCCACCTCTACTGTCACCACCTCAGTCTAAGACACCACCCGCCTCTCGCCAGGACCTTTGCAAAGGCCTCTCATTTGGACTCCTTATTCCCACATGCCCTCCCCACAATCTACTCTCCACCCAGCAGCCAGAGGGATCCTTTCAAAATGCAAACCAGGCCATGTCATTTTCCTGCTTAAAACCCTCCAGTGGCTTCCCATGACACCCAGAAATAAGTCCAGATGGCATATAAGCTGGTTCCTGTCTGCCTTTTCAATGATCTGTGATCTTTCCTACTTCTCCCCCCATCCCCTGCTGTGCTTCAGCCTGCTCTGCAGCTCCGTGAACTCACCAAATTCATTGCCACCTCAGGACCTTTACATCTGCTGTTTTCACTTCCTGGAATGTTCTTTCTCTATTCTTCCCAGTAGGCTTCTTCTCATCCCTCAGGTCTCAGCTGAGAGGTCACCTCCTCAGGAAGATCATGCCCTGCACTGTCCTCCCCATTGAAATAAGATGTGTCATTCTGGGTTTTCTGGCTCATAGCTCCCTCCTGTTGTTTTACTCCCTTCATAGCAAGCTTCATGGACAAAAGTTATGGAAATATGTTGATTTCCATAACTTTTGTCCCCTGTACTAGACTGTTAGCTCCCTGAGGACAATGGCAGGGCCATACAGACTTGGCCTATCCCTGTACATCAGGGACTGTGGACAAATGACTGAACCTCTCTGAACTCCAGCTGTACAGCAAGGATTACAATTCCTCTCTCATGGGGTTGCTGGAAAGGCGATACAAACAAGTGGGAGTGAACACGTCTCATGAACTAGAAAGCACCAAGTGCAGAGGGCAGACTTTTCACCCCTCTGTCTTCGAACGGGGCCTGGTTCAGGACGTCATGTCTTCCAAAGGAGAGCAAGGCAGTTTGCCCAAGGTTCCTCTGAGGGAGCCAGGGGCCAGGTTGCCCCTGGGGCTGAGCAGCAGCCTCAGGGGAGGGGAGTTCTTGTTCACGGAGTGCTCCCTGGTAGGGATGCTGTGCCAAAAGCATTAGGTGTGTGGGCTCAGCCTATCTACACAACAGTGCTGTGAGCTAAGAACTATTTCTATCCTCATTTTAGAAATAAGAAAGCCTGGGCTTAAAGAAGTGAAGTGATTTGCTTGAGGCTGCAAACTTCCTGGTGAAGCAGGGACTTCACCCTAAGCCCCTTCTGATTCCGGAGTCTGCATGGTTTCTCTGCCACATGCAGGCAACCAGGGAGGGCCTTGGGGGTCAAGGAGAGAGGAGGTGGAGGGGCGTGGACAGGCAGACTCCTGCCACAGGAGCAGCATCCCAGGAGGAATGCAGACCATGCAGGAAACCCCAAAAGCAATTTGCTAACCCTGGGAAAGTGGCCTGTAGTTTGGCCTGGCATGCTCAGTGCGGGGGCTGTGGGAGGGGTGCTGTCGGGACCATCCCGCCTCCCAATCGCAGACACCCTATGTCAGTCACGGAATCTGAGCAAAGTCAGGTCCTTAGAGAACGCCTCGACCCTGCTGCTCATGTGAATCCCTTGGGGGATTAGACCAACCACTCGAGCTTGATTTCACAGATTTGGGGTAGCGCCTGGACATCCAGAGATTCCCAATCCTCCAGTTAATTCAAATTCTCCGACTCAACTAGTCTTCCCTCACCCCACACTCCACACACACCATTTTAAAGGTGGAGAAGCAGAGGCGTAGAGGACACACAATCCTGATTCTGGTTAGGGCTCAGCCACATGAGAATGCCTTCCTCAGGGTACCAGTGAGGTAGGTTAGAAAGGGTCCCCAGAGCACCAAGGTGGGGGTTGGGAAGACAATAGTTCTAACCCAGTGGGGGGTAAAAGCATCCCAGAACTGTGCTGGTTTCCCCTCCCCTTGGAAGCCTTCAGGCCCACCGCTACTCCCTTTGCAGCTGTGGGGTACGGGAAGAGCCCTGGCCAAGAGATCCGGAGCCCTGAGTTTGGGTCGCACCTCTACCACTAACTCCTTTTGGACTTCAGGCAAGTCCCTTTCTCTCTCTAGGCCTCAATGCTACTCATCTACAAAATGGGATTAGACTCAACCCTAAACCAAGATCTCTTTCAGTTCTGACATACTTTGGTTCTAGAACAGACAGCAGTTAGGAGGTCTGGGTTGTGATCCTAACTCTGCATTCTGAGCCACAGCTTCTTACTCTGTAGTATCGGAATTATTGCTCTGTGACCTTGGCCACATTCCTTGCTTTTCCCCTCTGTGTTTCCCCTCCCCTAAACTACAGTGCATGCAGACAGGGAGTGATCTCTCCTTAGAAGGCCTGTGAGTCTCTGATTCTTGTTCTAACTGACTGCTCCAGCTCCACTGACCCCAGAATAAGGTCATATAGAGAGGAGGCTTTGGGCAAGTGGTGCTGCCACGGCAGAGGGAGAGCTTCTGCTGGCAGGCCCTGTCTCAGCACTTCCAGGGGCCATCGGTGAGGGTGCAGGGCCTCCAGCTGGGACGGCCCTCGAAGGCTCCTCAGAGTTACTTTCATAGAGGAGAAAGGAAGTTGTGAAGTCAGCAAGTCAGCCGGGGAGCGGGGGGGGGGTACAGGAACAGAGAGGCTGCAGGGCCTGTGACTTGGGGGATTGGAGCTCAAGCCCAGCTCTGGTAGGGAGGAGGAAGGGTCTCATACCTGAAAGGTATGTGTCTGAGGCCTGGGGAGCAGCACCGTGGAGGATGCCTCTCTGCCCTTGTCAAGAGCAGTTACAACGCCCACGTGTTCTCCAAGGCCTTCTGTGAGCCGGGTGATGTGTTCGCATGGTAGCCTGAATTTTCTCACAGCCCCAGCAGCAGGCAACTTTCAGTAGTCGCACCTTACAAGTATGTAGATGAGGCTGCTAAGGCACAGAGAGGGAAGGAGCTTGCCCAAAGCCACACAGTCCGTGTGGCAGTCTGACTGGAACCCAGGCCGGCTGGATCTTGAGCTCCTGCTCTTTTTGCTCCACCCAGGGGCCTCCAATAACAATGACAGCACTTGCACAGTGTCGCTATTTGCCAGACACGGTCCTAAGTGTTTCATATACATACTAACTTATTTTATCTGTACAATAACAGCTGCCCCATGGAGGTGCTTACTACAATGAGGTACACACGGGAAAACTGAGGTCCAGAGCATTCAAGGAACTTGCTCCAAGAGTCACAAGTTAATACATGGTGGAGCTGGGCCTCAAAGCCCATGCTGTGTTCCTTAGGTGGCTGTTTAGGGTTGCGTGGGGCCTTGGACAAGTAAATCACTTTACCCTCATTTCTCCGGGCCTTGGTTTCTCTCTAGACAGTGAGATGACTGGACCAAGTGATCTGGAAGGACCTTCTTTGCTCTGCCATATCATTAATTCCAGACTCTAGCCCCATGTCTCTGGCTGGGAGCTAGGGCCTTCAGGGTACCTCTGGTCTTTTTTCTAGCCTCTCCTTTCCTAGGAGTAGTAGTGGTTCAGGCCTGGGCTTTGCAGGGACAAAAGGAAACTCAGTCCAGGCCAGCTTTGCCCCCAAAGGCTGTTTTACATAATAGAAGGGTGGCACTGTGACCTGCCAGAGTCCAGCCACCATTCACCTCCCAACTCTTGGTCTGTATATGGGTCTGCCAAGCCACCTTCCAGTCCCCCGGGCTCAGGGCCCAGTTGCCTGAACCCTTTTCTTCCAGCTGCCCAGCAGCTTAACTCCCTAGCTCTGTCTTCAGCTTTGATTCATTGTTGCACCTGGAACCTGGGGCTAGCAGCTGTTCTGGCCATGATGACCCCTCCCTTCCCCTGAGCTGCTAACAATGGCCGCAGTCACTAACACACAAGAAATGTGCTTATTGGCGGGAGATGAACATTCTGGCCACAGCACAAAGAACACGCTCTGGCTGCAGAATGGCAAAATACCACCCTGGAGCCAAACTTGGCCAAATCCTAGACGTTTAGCTTTGGACAATTTCCTCAAATTCTCTGAGCTTTGGCTTTCTCATCTCTGTAATGAAAAACATGATTACTATCTCACTGAGCTGCTGGAAGGATTCAGTGCTATAGCAGATGACCATCTCAGAGCACAGTGCCTAGACTGTAGTAGTAAGTAGTCAACAAATAAGACTTAGTTTTGAATCCCACATCTGTATGATCTTAGGCAAGTCAATGAATCTCAGTTTTCTGAGCTCAGATAGAAGTATAAAAATTCTTGTCCAGTGAGATTTTTATAAGGAAACAATGAGATAATGACTGTAAAATTCCTAGCATGGTGTCTGGCAGATGGTAGGGAATCAAAAATATGCTACCTTGCTCCACCTACCTCCATGCCCAGAGATGAAACTGTTTACCTCCTAACATATATCAGTGCATAAAACTCTATGTGACCAATAATATCAATATTACACAAATCCTTCCAGAGAAAGAGAAAAAGGAAGGAACACTTCCCAACTCTTTTTATGAAGCTAGCTAAATAGACAAATCTTGATACCAAAACTAGATAAGGACATTACAAGAAAGGAGCATGTCAGATCAATCTCTCTTGCAAATATGGGTGAAAAATAAGAAAACAAAATACTAGGAAATAAAATTTAAAAATATATTAAAAGAAGAATGCATCATGACCAAGTGAAGTATATGTCAGGATTTCAAGGGTGAAAAATCAACAAAATGAAAGAGCTGATTCTTTGAAAAGATTAATAAAATTGACAAACCTCTAATAAGACAAAGGAAAAAAAGAGAAGGCACACATTGCAAATATCAGGAATGAAGGAGAAGATATCAATACAGACGCTGCAGACATCAAAAGGACAATAACGGAACACTATGGACAACTCTATACACATAAACTTGACAATTTAAATGAAGTGGATTAATTCCTTGAAAAGCACACACTACCACAACTCATCCAACATGAAACCAACATTTTGGGTAGTATCAACTCTTAAAACTATCAAAAAATAAATTTATGATTAAAAAATACCCCCAAAAGAAATCTCTAAGACTAGATGGTTTCATTGGAGAATTCTACTGAAAGTTGAAAGAACAATAAACACAAATTCTATATAATCTTTTCCAGAAAAAGGAAAAGGAGGGGAGACTTCCCAACTCATTTTGTGAAGCCAGCATTACCCAGACACCAAAACTGGGTAAAGAGAGTACACAAAAAGAAAACCACACACCAATATCCCACATGAATGTAGAAGAACTCTCAACCAAACATCAACAAATAGAATTCAATTATATATTACAGGAATTACATACCACAACCAAGTGGGATTCAGTCTAAGAATACAAGGATAGTTTGATACTCGGAAATCAGTAAATGCAATCCACCGTATTAATAGGCTAAGAAAGAAAAATAAATAAACTTACCAATTGATATAGGAAAAGCACTATACAAAATCCAACACACTTTCATAGTAAAAACACTTAAAAATTAGGAAGATAGTGAACAAGAACTAATAATTAAGTCCCTCAGGGTCACAAGATGCAAGATAAACATAAAAAATCAGTTATATTTCTATATACTAGCAATGAACATGTGAACACCCAAATTTTAAATGCAATGCCATTTAAAATGTTTCCAAAAATTAAAAAAATAGATATACATGTAACAAAACATGTGCAAGACTTATATGCTGAAAATCTTAAAATGCTGATAAAAGAAATCAAAGAAGATCTAAATAAATGAATAGACATACTCAGGTGCTCATCAATTGGAAGATTCAACATAGTGAAGACGTCAATTCTCTACAAATTGATATGTACATTTAATGCTAGTCTTATAAAAATTCTACCAAGGTTTTTCTGTAGATACAGATGAGATTATTCTAAAATTCATATGGAAAGGGAAAGGAACTAGAATATCCAAAACGATTTTGAAAAAGAAGAATAAGGTGTGAGGAAATACTTTACCTGATTTTAAGACTTATATATCTACCATAATTAAGACTGTGTGATATTGGCAGAAGGAAATATACAGATCAAAAATTAACTCAATGAATCATAAAATTAAATATAAAATATAAAGCTATAGATCATTTAGAAGAAAACCTGGGAGAATATTTTCTGGACTTAAATATTGGTGAAGAATTCTTAGATACACTACCAAAAGCATGATCTGTAAAAGAAAAAAATGGATAAATTGGACTTCATCAAGTTAAATAGTTTTGCTCTGTGATGAAAATGGATGAAATGACAAACTACAAACTGAGAGAAAATATTTGTAAACCAAGTATTTGACACAGGACTTGTATCTAGAATATATAAAGAACTCTTAAGATACAACAGTGAAACAAGACAAACAAAACAAACAATCCAATTAAAAAATGGGTAAAAGACATGCAGAGACATTTCACCAAAGAGGATGTACAGATGGCAAATAAGCACATGAAAAGTTAGTCGACATCATCAATGTGAATTAAAACCACAATGAGCTATCACCACATAGCTATCCAATGGCTAAAATTTAAAACAATACAAAGCAAAACTATAACAGTACAAAATGCTAGGGAGGGTACAGAGAAACTGGGTCACTCATACATTGATGGTGGGAGTGTAAAATGGCACAGACACTGTGAAGCAGTTAGAATTTCTTCTAAAATTAAACATGCAAGTACTATACAACCGAGTGATTGCACCATTGGACATTTATACTAGAGAAATTTAAACTAACATCCAAACAAAAATTTGAATGTTTATTGCAGCTTTCTTTGTAATATCTCCAAACTGGGAATAGCCCAGCTCTCCTTCATCTTGTGAATGTTAAACAAACTGTGGTACCTCTACTTCATAGAATACTACTCAGCAACAAAAAGAAGTCAACTACTGACACCTGCAACAGCTTGGATGAATCTCCAGAGAGTTTGTGAGCAAAAAAAAACCAATCAAATTATATACTGCATGTTTCCATTATATGATGTTCTTTAAAGACAAATTATGAAAATGGAGAACAGATTAGAGGTTCCCAGGGGGTAAGGAAGAGGTGGGGTAGAAAGGAATTGAGTATGGTTGTAAAAAGGCAACATGAGAGGTCCTTGGGGTGATGGAAATGTTTTGTATCTTGACTGTCTCGATGTCGGTATCCTGGTTGTGATATTGTACCACATTTTTGCAAGATGTTTCTGTTGGGAAAACAGGGTAGAGGAGACGCAAGATCTCCTTGTATTATTCCTGTATTATTCCCTGTATTATTACGCATGTGAATCTACAATTATCACAAAATTTTAAAGGTTTCATTGCAAAAGCAAATGGAATTCAGCAATACAATAAAAGCATAATTCATCACAACCAAGTGAGTTTTAATCTGGGAATTCAAGGGTGGTTTAACAATCCAAAATCAATCATTGTAATTCAACTAACATGAAAAAGGAGGGAAACCATGATAGATACATCAAAAACAATTTACAAAATTCAACATCCATTCATGGTTAAACTTTTAGCACACTATGGATAGGAGGGAGCCTTCTTTTTTTTTCATAATAATTTTTTATTATGTTATGTTAGTCACCATACAGTACATCCTTAGTTTTCGATGTAATGTTCCATGATTCATTATGGGAGGGAGTGTTCTTTATTTGATAAAGGGCATCTATAAAAAAAAAACCTTCAGCAAATAACACACTTAATGGTAGAATAATGAAGGTTTTCATACACTGAGACTTGGTGTCAGACAAAGATGGCCACTCTCACCATTTCTATTCGATGTTGCACTGGAGGTCCTAGTCAGTGCAATGAGGCAAGCAAAAGAAATCAAAGATTTGAGCTGTAGAAATAGAATTACCATTATTTTCATTTTACATGATTGTGTACATAGGAAGTCCAAAAGAATCTATGGACAAACTATTAGGATTGATAAGTGAAGTCGGAAAGATAAATTGTATTTCTATATACCAGCAAAAAATAGAACAAAAAAATTTAAAAAACTTTATTATTTATAATATCAAAACATCAAATACTTAAGAATAAATCTAATGAAAGATGTGGAAAGCCTGTACACTAAAAACTAATTTAAAAAAACCTCCCTCCAAAGCTAAAGAAGTTAAGGGCTAAATCATATTCATGGATTAAAAAACTCAATGTTATAAAGATGTCAGTTCCCCCCAGATTAATCTACAGAGTCAATGTGATCTCATTTAAAAATGACAGCAATTGCTTTTGGTGGCAAAATTGACAAATATTTCTAAAATTTAGATGGAAATACAAAGGGCCAAGAATAGTTCATGTTATCTTGAAAGAGAATAGAGCTAGAGGACTCTCACAGATATCAAGACCTAGAAAGCTGAAGTAATTAATACATCGTGGTATTGGTACCAGGATATAGAAAGTGACAAATGGAAAAAAATAGAAAATTCAGAAACAGACCTACACGTATGTAATCACCTAATTTATGACAAAAATGACACTGTATGTGTATTGGCAAGTATTTAAAAAACTAAAAGGGGCTGGGTCAGTTGGACAGCCATGTAGAAAAAAAATTCTTGACCCCTACCTCACATCACACACAGAAATCAGTTCCAGATGGATTACAGATACAAATGTGAAATGCAAAGCAATGGAGTTTCAGAGGAACATAGGGGAACAACTTTGTAACCTTGGAGGAGACAAAAATTTCTTAAACAAGATGAAAAAATGCTATCTATGAAGGAAAAAAATGATAATTTGGAGTATATAAAAATAAAGAATGTTTGTTCATGAAAAGACTGGGTTAAGAGCATAATAAGATAACCCAAAGAATGGGAGACTATACTTACAATAGATATATCTGACTCACAATCCAGAGTATATTAGGCAGCCCAATAGAAGAATGTGCAACAAACAAAGAATATCAAGGTGGACAATAAACATGAAAAAGTGTTCTACTGAATTAGTTACATGGAAAATGCAAATCAAAACTATAATGATATGCCACCATACACCCACCAGAATGGGTTAAAGGAAAGAAAATGGAAATGACTAATTATTGGTGAAAATGAGGAACAGCCCCAACTCTCCTGCCCTGCTGCTGGGAGTATAAATTGGTTCCACTCTGGAAAAGTGAGGCAGTATTTGCCAAAGCCCAACACAGGCTTACCCTACAACCCAACAATTTTTGTTACCAAAATACATGCACAAGAATGTTTATAACAGTCCCCTTTATAACAGCCAAATTTTGAAGTTACCTTGATAACCAAATATTAGGGTTGCTTGGACAGCTGAGTTGGAGACAACAAGACAGAAGACCAGGAAAGCAGGAGGAGGCTGTGTGGTGGCAGGCTATGCAGGAAATGGTTGAAGCAGCAGTGGGGGGGGTTGGGGGCAGGAGCACCCCAAGGAGATAAAGCTCCATGACTCAGAGCAGGGAGGGATCTGGGAAGTGCTGGGGAAGCCAAAGCCTAGGCCACAGGCCCTCTAACCAAGGCTCCTGGGAGGATGGCTGTCCATTTACTGAGGAAAGAAACCCTGGAGGAAGAAGCAGTATGGGATGAGCGTGGAGGATGAGTTTAGTTTGGTCAGCACTAGGATTTGAGATGTCTGTGGGACCAGGAGAGAAGGCAATTCAGAGATGTATGATACTCCCTAAACCCTGACTTCTTTGCCCTCAAGTCACTAGAGGGTACTGGGTAAATGTCATAGTGAGAGGAGAGGTGGGCTTGATGATAGGGGCCAACTGGACTTTGGCCTGATCCAGGGCTATGTGGAAAGCAGATGGAAGGTCAAGAAGCAAGACTGGGTGCTCTGTTCTTTAGTCCTATTGTCTGCCATTGCTGGAGTAGTGTCTCGACCTTTCCAGACTCCAGTTCCCAGCTCTGTTCTTTGGGTTCTCTAAATTGGGTTTTGGCACACATGGAGTGGGGGTGGTGTGGGTATCATCCATCTCTGCCCTTTCCCATAAACCCTCACTGCTCAAGATGGTGCTGACCTCCCTCCTACTTCTTCCTCCCTCCACTTCCTCCCTCCTCTTCCTCCCTCTTCTTCCACCCTCCTTTTCCTCTAGACACCATTTCAGGCCATGCTTCCTGAAGAAAGAATCTGATCCATCCCCTCCATCATTTCCCCTGCAAGGAGTAAATACTCAAAAGACTTTTTAGCTTAGATCTCAGAGGTCACATATGTTAGAGCCTTCAGTGTGCAGATGGGGAAACTGAGGCCCAGAGAGAGAAAAGGATCTGTTGAAGGTTACTTTGAAAGAGTTAATAGCAGAGGGTGGGCCAGAACTCAGATCTCCTGGTAGCCCAGGCCTTGATTTCTTCCTCTCCTTTTGGGAAAGAAAAAAGGAAAAATGAGAGATAAAGAAAGGAGAAAGATGGCAAGACAGAAAGAACTACTGAATAAAGGAGGCACAAGGATGCAGGAAAGAGACAGGGACAAACTCCAAGAGAGAGCTGAGAGAAAGGGAGAGAGGGAGGGAGGGAGATAGGAAATAGATACAGAAAGAGCAAAAATGAAAGAAGGAAAGAGGGAAAGGGAGAGAAAAAGAGAAAAATGGAAAGAAAGGGGCCAGTAAGTAGAGCAGGCTGGGCTTTTTGCTCCTGCAGGCGCTGGCAGAAGCTGAGCCCACAGCCCTCTACAAGGCAGAGATGGGTGGCCCCAGAAATCCTTACCTGCCAAACTCCATCAGCCCTCAGAGGCCCAAATCAGAACTGAACAGTTGATCTAAACAGAAAACAAACAGAGCAAAATGAAAACACACTGGCTGAGCCTACCCCCACCCGGGGCTGTGACTCTGTGCATTCATTAGCCTCCCGGAGGCCACTGGGTAAGCAAGGCACAGCTTTTGTAACCCTCCTCTCTCTGCATCCTCCCATCCCACAGCCACCCCCCACCAAGAGCCATAGACTCAGCTCAAGATGCCATGGTGGGGAGGGGGCAGGGCTCTTGGGCCCTGGGGGGCACGAGGGGGCCATGCATTCCCTGCCCGTGGCCTAGCAGAGAAATAGTAAGGCCAGTGGGGTGGGAGGCTGACAGGGAGGGGAAGCAGTGCAGAAACAGCTCTGTCTCCTTCCCCACACAGGGTTGGGGGTGCTTAACCAAAGCTTATCGTGGGTGTGGCCGAGGTGAGAAGGTTGCCAGGACAGGCAGGGGGAGCAGGGTGGTAGACCAGGGTTGGGAAGGGGGCACACCAAATACCTACCATTAGTACCATGTGCTCCTTTTCATCTCCATTGGGCTCTAGAGCTTGAAATCACACAGTGAAAGTTTCAGTTTACATTATAAACTTATTATTAATAGTGACTCAAGTGATAACTAGTATCAGTCTTGCACTTGCAAGTTACCAAACACACACAGACAAACTCATTGAATCCTCATGGCCCTACTCTGCAGTTCTGTGAATAACTATTTTACAGATGGGGTGACTGAGGCTCAGGAGGGGAACTGACTAGGTACCCAGCTGGGAAGCGGTTGAGCCAGAGTAGGTGAGACCAGGTCAGTGGACTCTGGCTGTGATGTAAGGACCAGAGCAAGTATTCAGGGGCGAAAAGGTGCTTCCCTAAACTCAGAGGCATCGCCCAGCCCTAGAACCTTCTCATGTCATCAGAGGGAGCAGACAGATACAAACAGTGCATGTGGGGGGAGTTGAGTGAGGGGACACAGGGTAGGAGTGACTATGGGCAGGTAGCAGAAGTCCTGGGGTAGGGGCCACCTCAAGATCCAGAGAGGCACTCAGGGGCTGGCACCTCCCTTCAGGATTGGAGTGGCAGGGGGGTTCAAACAAAAGTATGTAGTCAATAAATATTTATTATTCAGCACTTACACTGCTAGTGGTTAAGGACACAGATAATGAGAGTAATTACCTTATAGAGTTTGTGAAGATTAAATGTGTTATTTCAAGTAAAGCACTGGGAAGGGTAAACCTCACATATTAGCTCCTGATGTCCTTGTCGCTGTTGGTTATTTGCCAGGCCTGCTCTGAACACCAGGACAACGTGATGCTGTGAACAAAAGCAGCTGTGGTCCCCTCCTCATGGAGTTCTGAGTATGGTAAGGAAGATGGCCATTAATCACAAAGCACACAACAGAAGTAAAATGACAATAGTGAGAAATGCTGTGGAGGAGAGGCCCACAGTACCATGAGAGTGAAATGCTGGGCAGCATGTCCGAGCCAGGAAAATACAGAGAAGTTCCGCCGTTGAACTGTGTGCTGACATAGAAGTAGGAGTCAAAATCAGAAAGAGGGAAGAAAACTATCCCAGGCAGAGGTCACAGCATGTGCTAAGAAAGGCCCAGTGGCAGGAGGGATCTTGGTAAAAGATGTAGGTGGAGAGGTAGGCAGGAACCAGAGCAGTGCAGACCCTGTAATCCACACCCGGGAGTCTTGCCTTTATTGTAAAAATAAAGGGAAAGAGGGAAGGATATTTTTTAACGATTTATTTATTTGAGAGAGAGAGAGAGAGAGAGAGAGAGAGAGTGAGTGAGAGTGAGAGCATGGGGAGTTCAGCAGCAGAGGGAGAGAATCTCAAGCAGACTCCTCACTGAGCACGGAGTCCAGCACGGGGCTCAGTCTCACTGCCCATGAGATCACGACCTGACCCAAAATCACGAGTCACACGCTCAACAGACTGAGCCACTCAGGCACCCCAAGGGAAGGATTTTAAGGATGGAGTAACATGGTCAGAAGTAGGTGGTGCCTAACTCTAGGTTGGGAGAGATCTCTTGCTTAGAGGCGAGGGGAAGTTCCACATACAGCAGGGCAGTTTGGCTCCTTCAATGTGTGGCCTTGGGCAAGTCCCTTTCCCTCCCTGGGCTTCAGTTTCCATCTGTGTCTCAAAGGGTCTGTGAAGCCTACTTTAGGAGTCATCTTCTCCCTTTCTGTCTGCCCTTGGTCCCTACCACCTGTTAAGAGGAGAAGGCAGGGAAGATACTCTAAATGGAGCCCAGTAGCTCTCCTGTCTTTCCTTCCTCCTTCCTAATGCCTGCTCCCCCCACACCACATGAGACTATGGGAAAGAAGGCCATGTGGGGGCCAAGTCTCTCCTCTTCCACCCGTGGCTCATCCCTGTCAGCCTCAGGCCATCATGGGGTGGGGTCCATGCCAGCCTAGGACCAGAGGCAGCTCAGGGGACTCTCATAGTGGTTGCTGGTTGTGCTGGAAGGCCCAGAACCACAGGCAGCTGGAAGAGGCTGCCCCCGCCAGGATGATGGAGTGGGTGTGACATAAATTTCTCAGGACAGGCAGGAAAAAAAACATTTATAGCCCCTCCTTGCCAAGTCTGGTTCCAATCAGGCCCCTGACCGGCCCACTCTGCTCCCTACACCCACCACACCGGGCTGGCTCCTCCAAAAACCAGAGTCATTTAGGGCTTTTGTCTTTCTTCCTCTTCTTACTGTCTAAGAAACATACACAAAGACATACACACATACACAGCCCTCGCCCTTCCAGGCCTCTGTGGACCCACATGAGTGTATACATACGCACAGATCCATACACACAGATGGTCCCCTGGGGTTCTGTGTCCCCACACACATATACAGATGAACAGATACACACACACACACACACACACACACACACACACACTCACACTGGAGACTGGCCCTGGGTGGGCTGAAGAAGGCTTTAGCCTCAATGCCAGCCCTCAGCCCCAGACAGCAACATCCTCTTGGGCTGGGCACCAGAAGACCCGGGAAGCGCCTTCCTTCAGTAACAACCCTCAGGCAGGGCTGCTTTTCTCCTGCTCCTGTTCTCAGCCCCCTGGCTGCCATGGCAACAGCCTTCCAGTTCTGCCATCCAAGGCACAGGAATGCCTTCCCTGGAGCTGAGTTAGGCTATGGCAAGGCTCTGAGCAACCTAGGGAGGCTGAGGCTGATTAAGGGCGCCTTGCAGGGCACGCTGGCCGGGCACAGGAGCCCCAGCTCCCTTATAGCCTAGTGTCCCAGGGGCCTCAGGCAAGCCCCCTTCCAGCTCAGCTTTAACCTTCTTTCCCAGGCTGCTCTGTTTCTCCACCTTATCCCTGCCCTCCGCCCAGGGCACAGAAGTCCTGGCCACCCAAGACGTATCTGTCTCTCTTGATCTGAGCTGAACAAACCTCTCCTTTCATGGGCCTCTCTTCCCTACCTGAATGCTCAGGCCATTTGCTTCCTCCTGGTAAAGCCAGAAGGGGCCCTCTTGTTTACTCATGATGCATGGATCTGGTTATTGCCCAGCAGGTCTCAGAACTCAGGTCCAGTTCCTCTCCGTGGCAGTGGTCTCACACCCATGGGAGGTCAGGTAGCAGTAGAAGGGGAGTCACTCCGAGCACAACTTGGCGAGAATGTAGGGCGAAGGGAATCCAATGACTGCTTTGCTCCTTTCACCCCAGAACAAGCAGAATGGCTTAAAGGAGAGGCTACTTTACAAGAGAGGGTACCATCCTCCCTCCTTGAGAGGCGGTATGATGCAGGGCTTGGGGATTCCAGACCTGGGTTAAAATCCCTCATTACCCTGTGTGGGCTGTATGAACTGAGGAACCAAGTCAAACCTGTTGGTAGGGTTCTTGTCAAGGTCTACCATGCCCAGAATGTGAACCAGAGTCAATACGCGTCCATTCTGGTTGCTTCCCACTAACTGTGCCCCATTGAAATGGAGAGCCCCTAGGGAGAAGGGCAGAAGGAAGAAGGGAACTACCGTTTGTTACATTCCTGGTTTTTTACATGCATTACTTTGTGTAATACTCCTTGCATCTGTATGAGGTAGTTAGTATCCATATCCCTGACTTGAAACCCACTTTCTTTGGTTCCTGAGCCCACAAGGGGACGTTATCCTATGCTGTGGAGTCCGCAAGGGTGCGAGAGGGGAGGAGGGATTGCTTTAAACACTGGTTTTGACAGGGTTGCAGCTTGGGGGAAGAAGACTTGTCAGGCTCCCCCAGCTGCCTTTTTCCTCCGGGGCAGTGCGCAGACCAGCTGGCTGCCAGGGCCTGGCCACACGCTGGCTCCAGAGTGACTTGGAGGACAACTTTATGAGGCAGAAAATCCAGCATCCACCCCTGGGAGCAGCAGCAGCAGCAAAGTAGTTTGCCTGGCTTGCAGTGGAGGAAACCCCATCCCTCCTACCCAGATAACTCAGAGCCGTGACCACACCTGCCTCCAGATATTTCCCAGGTTCCTTGAGCAGGGAAACATCCAAGAAAAGCTCCAGGGAAGCAGATTTCAGCTGAGCAGAAGGGAAGTCAGAGTTCTGAAAGGAGGCCCAGTTGCTTAGAGGGGAGTGAGTTCCCCGTCACTGTGGTGTGTGAGCAGAGGCAAGCTAGAGAAAGGATTAGCCCCTTCACATAGGTCAGGGGTTAGCCCGGAGGTGGCCCATGAGAGGGACCCATGAGGTTCAGGGGCTTCGTGAAATCATGTGCAACACTTTGTGTGCTTGTGTGCTTTTATAGGAACTGGCCTTGCTGCTTTCATTGGGTTGTTGAAAAGCATGCCACCCCTGAGGCCACACACATAAGGAAACAGAGCCTTGGACAGGGGCACGTCTTTCAAGTTCTGAACCGGCGCAGGATTATTTTTTTTTTTAGGTGTTTAAAAAAGTTTTATTTATTTATTTTTTTAATAATATTTATTTTGTTATATTAGTCACCATACAGTAGTACATCCCCAGTTCTTGATGCAATGTTCCATGATTCATTACTTGCATATAACACGATTCTACACTGTTTTCTATGACCCAAAATGCTGTCTTATCGTAGTGTAGGTTGATTCTCAGGACAGCCCAGTGAGATGGGTGCTGTTGTTGCCATTTTCCAGAGAAAGATTCTGGAGCCCAGAGAAGGAAAGGACCTTGCTTAGGTCCCACAGTTACTTAGGGAAGCCAAGACTAGATCCCAAGTCTCCTACTGATGGCCTTTCCCCCCAAACCGCATTTTGTCCTCACCCACTGGAGAACTAACAAGCAGAGATACCCAGATTGAGAACTGACAGCCCCTTCTTCCTGCTCTCTATATTCTGTGGGCTGGCCTCCCTGTCGCATCCCATGGCCTCATTTGGGACAGTGGCCAGGGCTTGGAGAGGGCGTGGGAGGAAAAGGTAGAGTGGCAGCCATTCCTCCCCTCCAAGAGAACTTCCATTTCTGCTCGAACCCTGCTTGCAGCGAGGTGTGACCCCAGGGAAGCTGGGTTGCTGATACTCAGCCCCACACAGACGTGCGGGTGCCCTGCACCAGATGTAGTCGAGCAGCTGGAAGCAGATCTCTGCCAGAAAAAGATGGGGCAGCAGCATCTCCAGAGAACAGAGTGCTCAGGGCCAATGTAAAGAGTTCAGCGTCTCTCCCTATATGCTGCCACTTTTCTGTTAGAATTGAAAAAAAAAAAAAACCCTAGCATTTTTGTGGAACTTGCAGAAACAGATGCCTGAGGACAAATGTCCTCCTTTGCCTCCCCCCGCCCCCCAGCTTTTGCTATGTCCCTGAGATGGGGCTGACAGCTCAGGCAGGCCTCTGCCATTCTAGGGATGGGTAGTGGAGGTATGCATCCAGAAAGGAGCTAGGAAAAAAAGGCCAGGAGGTGGGGTGGTAAGCCGTTAGCCAAAAGGCTCATCAAGCAGGGGCAGGGGCAGCCCTGAGCAGGGGACCATGGCCAGACACGCTGACCAAGAGAAGCCCACAAGGATGGGAGCCTTTTCCCTGAGACCTGGAATACCACGGTCAAAACAGGCAGTGCAGTAAAGCTGTCTCCAGCTGAGCTGACGAGCCTTTGCGATCCAGAGTCAATACGTGTCCATTCTAGTTGCTTCCCACTAACTGTGCCCCATTGAAATGGAGAGCCCCTAGGGAGAAGGGCATGTCTGATTTTTCTTAAAACCCCTGTGCATGTCTGCTCTGATTATAAAAGCCAAATGCATTCATCATGGAGAATCCAGAAAATAATGACATGTACAAAGAAGACAATGACTGACCATGTGACATTAGGCAAGTCACTTCAACTTCCTGCACCTCAGTCTTTTCATCTGTAAAATGGGGATGACACAGTATTTATCTTGTAGGGTAGTCTTAAGGAGTAAAGTGCTGAGGACATACATGAAAGTTCCTGGCCCTTCAGAAGTGCTATACAAATGCTGAGTGTTTTTTTTTTTCTTTTCAAGTAGGTTCCATGGTGCCCAACACGGGGCTTGAATTCACGACCCTGAGATCAAGAGCTGAGCTGAGATCAAGAGTCAGATGCCCAACCAACTGAGCCACGCAGGCGCTCCTGCAAATGTTAAGTTTAATATTATAATCCACTACAATTCTACTACCTGGACTCAGACACTAACAATTGGTTGATTTTCTTCTAGTCTTTGTATTTGACTATTCATAGTTTGTAAAAAAAAAAATAATCGGGATTATATTGTATCTATGAGTTGGCATTTTGTATATTTTACCTTAGTATTATAGCATCACAATTTCTATGTCATTATATACCCTTCAAAACATCCTCACAGGTTGTATGTAATTCCATTTACTCCATTTTCTAGTGTTGGACATTTCACCTATTAACATTTTTATGGATAGCTTTTACATACATTTTAACCTAAATTTGCAAATACTTCTTTAGCACAGATTCCTTGAAGTGTAATTATTGGTGTAAAGTGTGTACCTGTTTTTACGGGTCTTGGTATTTCCAAATTGCCCACTGAAAAGGTTATACCAATGGACACTTCCAGCAGCAGTATATACAATTACCCATCTCAGTGCAACCTCGCCTGTACTGACCACTATATTTTTAAGTTTTGCTAAATAGATGGACAAAAAGCCACATTTTCTGTATTCCACTTGACTGGTGTCAGGAATGGGATGGAGTGCCAGGGGAAGGCTGTGAAGCAGAGTCAGTCCTATAGTCTGGAGCTCAGCGAAGGGGCTGAGGAGGGGCAGACCATGGCTGGGCTCAGACATACTGCCTACCTGTGGAAGAGGCAAGAGTGACAAGGAAAACTGTGGTCACGTGGGGTCACCGTAAGAAACTGAGAAAATGTTCTAGTACTAGGGGAATGAAGCCCAACAAGATGTGATTGCCAGTCCTTGTAGTTGGCCCAAAGTCCTCCCCCAAACTTGTGTGGTGCTCCCTGCCTGGCTAGACAAGAATAATTACAATGTAGATTGGACTTTGGAAATGGAAACATTGATACAGAGCTGCTTGGAGTGACATGGCTTCTGAACACTGGAGGCCTGGGTAATGACTCTTGACTCTGGCTGAAAAGGAACCACAGAAGCTTTCAGAGAAACAGAAGATAGGGAGGCCATAGAGCTCTGAGAGCAGCTGGGTGAGCTGTGGAAGGCTGGGTGGTCACTGGGAAGGAAGGTGGAACTGGAAGGCCCAGAAGAAATCCTGCATAGGCATGGGCAACTCCCCAGCTCAGGCAGGCCTCCCAGGATGATGCGGACACAGGCTGGAGCTCATGGCTGGAAATGGAGGTGCAGAATCCAGGCCCAGGCAACTCAGAGGAAAAGGGGCTGGCCTGGGGAGGACGGGAACCAATGAGCAGAGAGCACAGTGCCATCAAGATGCAGACCGATATTAACGCTACAGTTCTGTTTATTGAGCAACCAACTTTTTGTCAGGCACCGAGGGAGGGATCAGTATCACCTACTGTACATGGGAAAACTGGGACACAGGACAGATAAGCAATTCATCCCAAGTTATACAGGCAGCAAGGGACAGAAGCAGAAGCTGAGCACAGGCTCTGGGTACTCAGGCCCCTTGAGGCAATGAGTTGGGCCCCTCTTGATGATTTCCTTGGGTAGAGTCAGTGGCGAGTTCTCCTCATCTTTGTCTTGAGTATGGGAGCATTCCTGGCTAGGGTTCCTGAAGGAGGTTTTCTAAAGGACAGTGAGAAGCTGTTTGTCCAAAAGCCCAGAGGCCAACAAAACTAGAAAGAATGGGTTTAAAATAGTAGCAAGGAGTTTAGGGTCGGTACCAGGAAGAACTGGCTCAGAGTAAGAAACTTTAGGTACGGTGGGTCACCAAGGAAGACCAAGGGGCCTCTCTCTCTGGTATTCTCAGCAGTTTCCCTCCCCAGCACCTCATCACCCCCAGAGTCCCTCATCATGCAGATTCACCAGAGACAGTCCTGCCCAGTATTAGCGGGCTCAGAAATCCAAAGTCACTTGTGGGCAACAGAACATCTTGGATCCAGCTTAAGCCATGGGTGACATCAAGCTCAAGCAAGCCAGCAGTGGCCTGAAGTTATGTCACCAGAGCCTCTTGCCATTCTCTGCCTGCTGGGCTCTCCCATTTGATCCAGTGGCCTTCGCAAGCAACCAGAGAGTTGGTCAGGGAAGCATCAGAGATGATATGCTGGGAAAAAGACAGGGGACGCATGGAACAAGAAAAGACTTGTGTCCCACGCTGTTCCTTCCTGGCCACTACAGCTTGTGTGGCCTTCGGCAAATGTGTTCACCTCCCTGGGCCTCACGTCACAGCTCTGTACGATGGGGGGTCAAAAGAACTGCCTCGCTGGGTTGCTGTGAGGGTGCCAATGAGATCGTATGTCTGGTCCCTAAACACTGCTGGGGCACCTGTGTTCTGCCACACGTCGGGCTGGGCACCTGGGGAGCACAATGACAAACAGGACATGCAGCCCCAGCCCCTGGCCCCAAGGAGCTCTCGGTTCGGTGAGGGAGCTTATGTGTGTCTCTGAGCTCCCAACACAAAGGTGGTCCAGAGCAGGGGCTCAGCACTTTTACTTTCCTGCCTTTGCCTCCCAGGTGTGTAGCATTCATGCTCTACAAAATGCTTCTTGTGCATCACCATATTTGATACCCATGATAGCCTGGACCCTTGGTATTTCGGGTGGGGATATCAAGGCCCAAAGAGGTTGCATCCCTCACCTACAATCATACAGATGGGAGTGGCAGAGGCAGGGCCCAAGACCCTGGGGCTCATTGGGAACATTTCCACTGGGAACCCTCGGTCACCTCTTGGCTTTTTCCTCAGATCCCCCACTCCCTTTTTAGGTGTAGCCACCTGAAAAGCAAGCTCAGAACACTAGGGGCCCCTGGGATCCCTGAGCAGCCTCCTGACCCATCCCCAGCTTGCTGTTTAAACCTGCTCATATCCCATGTGAGCCACCGGACAACATGCTCCTAGCCTCGGTGGGCTTGGAGGAGGAACAGGGCTTAGGTGAGTACTTGTGTCCCCAAATCAGCCTTTACTATGAAGTCCTGTGTCAATGTATACAGCATTTAGCCTTACGAGATGCAATGTCTTAAGCTTTCTGTGGTGTGAAATTCTGAATATACCTTTTAAAATCCTTGTGTTGCCAAAATGTCGGAAGACAGGTTTTCTGTGTCCATAGAGGCTTTTCTAGGCATGTGGACAAGAGATGTTGGGTCAACCTGAGCCAGTGGGTATGAGTAAGGAGGGCCATTGCTCAGGCATTGTGATCAAGGTCTGTTAGCATCTGTGAATGGATAAATCAAGGAGAGTCCAGAGATCGCTCGAGAGGAGGGATAGAGACCCCTCCTCCTCTTTCTTCTCCTCCTCCTCCTTCTTCTTCTTTTAGATTTTATTTATTTGACAGAGAGAGAGAGAAAGCACAAGCAGGGGGCAGCGGCAGACAGAGGGAGAGGGAGAAGCAGGATCCCTACTGAGCAAGGAGCCCAATGTGGGGCTCGATCCCAGGATCCTGGGATCATGACCTGAGCCAAAAGGAGGCGCTTCACTGACTGAGCCACCCAGGTGCCCCTAGAGAGCCCTTCTTGATCCTTCTTGCCCTGAGAGAAAGAGAGAGAAAGCTTCTGGATCCCCAGATTCTTGAGCTGAGACGAGGTTGCTCTCAGTGTCTGGCTACAGAGAAGTGGAAAGAGGGACTGAGCATGGCAGGGACTGTGCCAGAGGCATTCATGTCTGTGATCTCCTTCCTTCCTCATGACCATTCTGTAGGGTAGATGGTATTTCCTATTTTATAGATGAGGAGACTGTGGCTATACGGGCTTTTGGGGCTCTACCCCAAAGAAAGTACTTGCTGGATCAAGAATTAAAACCTACATCTTAACAGACTGCAGAGGCCTTGCTCTTTCCTCTGCGCCACACACACAGGAGAGAGACGGAATGTTGGGGATGCTCCTGAGGCCACTGGCAACAACAGCGACAGCCCAGGGCAGGGTAGGTCAGGCCAGGTGCCTGCCCCAGGTGCTTCCTCATGAGCTTTTCCTCAGTTGCCTGTCTCTTCCCTTCACAGAGTAAGGCTCAGAGGAAATGCCTCACCTCTCCAAGCATTTGTGGGAGGCTGAAGATTTGTATCTAGGAAGGGCAGAGAAGAGGGCTGGTGACTTCGGCCCAGAGGAAAGCCCCTCCTGGAGCACTTCTGGCCCTCTCAGCACCCTCTTGGAGCTTCCATGGAGCCCTTGCCAAGCCTCTCTGCTGGGGTTTTTCCAGAGGTCCAGGGAAATTCCAGGAGTCAAGGATGTCAGTGCTTCCCCTACACAGTCCCAGCCTCTCACTAGTATGCCTCATCAATCACACTCAGCTACAGCCTCTCTTTTGAATATGGTGTGTGAGCAGGTGTGTGTGTGCACACATACACACACACAAACACACACACACACTGTACGTGGCCAACTAAATCCACAAGCCACCCACAAAATCCCATATCCTCTCATCCTGTTTACACTTCAGCTACTCATACCTCACTCCGTGCAGGGGTCACAGAGATGCTTAGAGACCAGGTTCTGCCAAGTTCAGGCCTGGAGCTACCACCCCCCTCTCCTCTGATCTCTCTCTCCTCTTTCTTCGTCCTTCCTCTTCTCCTCCCTTTTTCCTTCTCCCAGACAGAGGTGCCTCCCTCTTCCAAAGACCTCCCATGCCTTGCCACCCCCCACCTTAACACACACATATCACCACTACGGGTCCCATCAACCACAAAGAATGAGGCCGAGACGGGAGTCTGCTGGGGTGTGGGTGGCATAGTCCCAGAAAGGCCAGGAACAGGAACTGTTTGGTGGGTGGGTTGTAGGGAAATGTGTGAGAGGAAGCATTTTAGGGGCAGTAGACCAGGCCAGAGAGCTCTGCTGGCCACTCTGGGCCCAGGCAAGAGGTCTACTTCTGGAAGGTTCTATCAAAGAAGTATAGTTAGAGGCCACCCGACATAGTGGTTGAGGGCAGGATTTTTTTTTTTTTTATTCTGTTCAGTTAGCCACCATATAGTACATCATTAGTTTTTGATGTAGGGTGGAGTTTTGATGCCTGTCTGGCATTTGCCAGACTGCCAGGTGACATGGGATAGTTAGTTACTAAATCTGTGTCATGCTCTCCTTGTTGTAAAATTGGGATAATCCTAGTGACCTGCCTCACAGAGTGGTTTGTCAGGCTCTAGTGCCCTAATACATGTAAAATGTCTGACACAGAGGAAACACTAAATAAAGGTGTGCTATTATTTCAAAAATCACACGTATCAGCATCTTTCCATGCCCCCCTCAAGCTCCCCACCACCCATTTTCTCCTGCCTCTGCAGACATCATATCGGCCAAAGGTTTTCAAGCCAGTCCTGGCAGAAGCCACAGGACTTAAGCAGCCTCGGTTGCCACTCATCCTCATCTGCTGACATTCAGTTTCCCTCTTTTTCCAGCACTGTCCACGGATGGGGGCCCCAGATTGCCCCTAGCAATGTAGTTTTCCCTACGTCTGTATCCCTCAGTTCCCAGCCCTGGTCTTTTGCTCTGTTTAGCCTCTAGCTGGTCTGTCTCCAAGAACTAAACTCCTGATCCTGACCCCCAGACCAGGGCAAGGCTGACACTGGCTCGAGAGAGCTGCTTGTGCCCATCTCTTTTCAAATCCGCATTCAATGATGTCGTGTTGATAGCTTGGACTCAGCTGCTGTGGGCGTCTTTACACCACAGTAATTGGTAAACACTACAAATCAGGGCTTTTTTCCCTCCCAGTGAGCAAGTTGTTAAGCATTTCCCAGCATAGCCCCGCTTGTACCAACCGATTCAGTCCTCCATATTGCACTCTGGGCTTCTCCCTACCTGACAACTGCTTTTCTCTCAGACACTGGATCCTCCTATAGCCGGCTCCATGCAGCAGCTTTCCCCAACTAATTCATAGCCAGTGGCTATTCCTCTTGGAACATTGGGGCCCACTGTCATCTGAGTCCCTGCCCTTCAGCACCAAACTTTGCACACTTAGAAGCTCCCCTCCCTACTTCCCAGCCTTCACCCTAACTGGGTTCGGGAGTCTCATGCCAGGCCCCTTGCCCCTTCCCCATTCTCTGCCTGCACAGTGTTCCCCCAAGGAGCCAGCAGCCTCATATCCGAGTCCTGAGCAAGCCCAGATGAGGCAGATGTTGCAGTCTGAAAAGGAGGGTCTAAGCTTTAGCAAGTCCTACCGTTTGCTGTGCCTGGAAGTAGGAGGCCTAGGGCAGCCGCTGCCTTCCGAACTTGACAATTAGTGGGCCAGTTCATTGTTATTATTTATTTGTTCATCAATAAAAGCTGCTCGAGGGCAGGGATTTGAGGCCTTTTTGGTCCTCGGCTGTGTTCCCAGTGCTAATCAGTGCTGGGGACGTACTAAAGGTTCAATAAATATAGGTTGAATGAATGAAGGAACAAATGTGGTCATTCGACAAATGTTTCCCCAAGTCCTTACTCTTTACCAGGCTGTTTTGGATTCTGGCGATACAAAGAAAAAGAAGATATGGCTTCTGACCTCAAGGAGTTGCTGATCCCGTGGGCCGTGGAGGTGAGTGTTAACGGAGCCTGGGAGTAACTGCAGGATGGCTAGTGAGCCTTGGTGCCAGCTGGAGTGGGGCAGAGGTTCACAGCTTCCAGGCGACATGAGGTGCCGTGTGGGCCAGAGGAGACACGTCATTCATCTGCACTTGTTCAGTGGACTACATTAGCTGCTGGCTGGGGTAGCCGCCCAAGGTCTGGGCCAGAACACAGCTTTCATTTGCTCCCTCACCCCAGCCCCACCTACACAAGGGAGCTGAGCTGTTGGCCTGTTGGCCAGGAGAAGGGAGTCAGGCAGGGAATCCCAGGCCCCTCCCTGCCCCAGACTGGGCCCAGAAGGGCCTGGCATGCTTCTAATATCGAGCAGCAAATTCAATCAGGCAGATGAGAATTCCTATTATTTTAATATATTTAGAAGAGAGTTTAAGGTGGATTTTGTTCCACGCTGTATATTTTTACAACATGAGGTCAGGCCATTTTGATAAATTCTGTAGTGCAGGCAGGAGGCAGGGCTTGGGAAAGGGTGAGGGAGAGAAAGAGAAAGAGGGGGAGTGGAAGACAGAGAGGCAGAGATAAAGAAAGAAAGAAAGCCAGAGAGACAGAGAGAGACAGATTGAGAGAAACAGAGAGAGAGAAAGAGAGAGAGAGAGAGGGAGAGACTGACTCTCTGTGTGTCTATGGAGCTGTCTTTTGCACGTGTGTCTGTGACTTCATGTGTATTTCTGTGTCTGTTTGTTGTTTGAGTAGACAAATCCATTTGGGAAAAATAGAATGATTTTTCCACCTGCAGGAAGCGAGGCAGCCAAAGGCTGACTGGGGCTGCTCCACTCTGTGGCTTTCAGAAGGCCTTGGGCTGGAAATTGGGTTACTCCTGAGGCCAGGCCCCAGGCTCTGCCGAGAAATTGAGATGCAGGCAGGCTACCAGAAAGGCAGGGGCAGTTCCCAGGAGCCTTAAAGACCTCACTCTGAGGTAATCCTCAGCACAAGAGAGGCCCTGGGCCCCAAGATGCCTGCTGGTTATGCCATATGACTCCTTACTCACCTTCCCTGGGGGGTCCTCAATCCTGCTCTTAGAAGCCAGCACAAATGGCTCCCCAGCTTTCTGGGAAGGTGGCTGAGAAAGCAGCCCAAGACCAATGTCACTGGAGCCTTGTGGTGCCATTCTTGAGATCGGAATGCATGAGTATGGCAGGAGGGCGTTGGCTACCAAGTTGGGAGAAGAGTTTTCCAGTCTGAAGGCTAAGGAATGAATAAGATGACCTTTGGGGGGCTTTGCCAGTACCTAAATAATTGCCTAAAAGAAAGTTTTCACCCACTGTCAAGATCGAGGGAAGAGCGTAGGATGGGATTCTATTTCTGGAGAACTTTCCCTACTTCAGAGCCCAAGAAAAGACCCCCCAGTGGTTGAAGCTGGTGCTGAAAGGCCGTTGGTCCAGCCTGGGCCTGACAGGTGACCTGAGTGCCAATGACTCCATCCCTCTACTCCTGGAGAGGTGCTTTCCATATGAACCAGCTTGGTGTGTCTGCCCTTCGGGCCTTCACCATCATGCAGCTAGTCATTTCCATGGCAACTGAGGTAGGGTCAGCTTTGTGAACCTTTCCTCTAGCGAGGCAGAGGGACCTGGGTCTACTCTTCCTTTGCCTCAGTCTGGGCTCCATGAGGCAGCTAGTTCACAGGAGGAATAGGTCTGCCCCAATTACCTCTTCAGCCTAGCTCGGTGGCCTTTTCCTCCCCTTTTTGGAAGAGGGACAGAAAACGACCACATAAAGGGCTAGAGGACAGAGAAAGTGAGAAGGGGATAAGGAGAAAGACAAAGGCCATGCTGTTATGTCTTCCAAAACACTGTGGACACTTCTTCAAACAGGATTACCAGCTGGCTTGTGGTCTCTTCTAACTGAGAGTATAAGCTTGGGATGGGCGTGGTGGCCTGCGAACAGAGCATCGGCGTCAAGGAAGCTCTGTCTTTGCTTTTACTGGTCGCCAGAAGACAGCAAATTGTTCTATGGCTTGTCCCCCCCCCCACCTTGCCATCTGCCCCACACCATCCTCCTCCAGATTAGACCTAGCCACTGCCACCCTCAGGGATGGCAAGTGTGGCAGGACCAGGAGATCTGGCTGGCTCTTGGTGCCTTAGAAAACTTTTGGCTGCCATCGTTCAAGGGCTGGGGGTCAGGAGATACTCAACCTTATGTTTTCTGTCTCTATCACACCATCGACAAACTTGCATCAGTGCCTACTGTATGCACTGGAGCATCAGAAAGGGGGACTTGAGCAGAGAAGGCAGAAAATGCTTAAGAACTGGGAGCTCCTAAGGGAAACCTTTCCAGGCAGAGGAAGAGTCGGGGTGGTGGGCTTACTGCCAAGGCCTGGAGCCAAATCCGGGGCAAAACAGGAAAAGGCTACATTAGGGTCTGCGTAGCCATAGCAGAGCTGTCATGAGCTACAGCACAGAGCTTGCTCAAGGAGCCCACGAAATGTCCAGAAAGTCCCCAAGGTGGGGACCACAGAGGAGGCAACAGAGGAGGCTGGGGTACTCTCCAGCCTGGATTACTGGGACAGCTCGGAAATCCTCACCACCCCAATGTGGCATGAATGACAGAAATGGGTCCAGAATGCCAAGTCAGTGAGGGGCCTGTGTGGTTCAGCCCAGACCAGGCTCCCAGGATCTGAGCTATGGGTGCCCTGGAGGCATCGCACTCTCTGACACCATGGCCCAGAGGTTTCTTTCTGTCCAGAGAGCACGCAGGCCTTCCCACGAAGCCATGTAAGGGAGAGGGTGTGCACATGCAACATGCAGGCCAATTTCCTCTCTGTGCACCAGAGGGGGTGTGGGCAGCTAACCCTTGCCTGCAGCCTCCACCGTCTGTTAGAGCCAAAGAGAATGAGAGGGGCCGCCACCTGCTCACCCAGTCCAATTCTAAACTTCCATCTCACAAGCCTTTGCTCCGGAGATGGCCCCCAGAGTGCAGCCACCTGGTGTCTCTTTCCCACCTCACCAGCCTCCCAGGAAGCCAGAGTCTTTCTGCCTGGATCTCCAGGCAGTTTTCTGGAGTGCAGGTGAAACCAAGCTCCCTGGAGACCTGGACTCATACGGTCCCTTTTATAGCTACTGTCTGAAACAAGTGTTTCTCTCCCGAGGACTCCTAGTCATCTTGCCCTCCCTGTCCCCCATCCCCTGCCCTGTCCTCCACTCAGCTCCTGCAGCTAAGAGCCATTCCCAGCAGCCACGCAATCTCCAGCAAGCATCTTCCCATCCTCCAGTTCGGCACCCTAGTTTCTCTCAGTGGCTCCCAACGTGTCCTTTCTATGGCCTCGGAATTACTTCTTGGCCTCTGTCCACAGTTTCTTCAAGTTTCCCATGTCTGATGCCGCCAAAGGTCACCAAAGTCTAATTGCTCTGACAACAGCTGCTGCCATAGTGCATCCTGGGTCCTCTCTGGCCCCAGCAAATCGCAGAAGGAAAGAGTTCTGTCCACGTGGTAACCGAAGACTCCCATGATATCTCCATCTTTGTCATCATCGTCCTCTTTCTGCAGAAGGCAGCATTTTGCTCGAGAAAGCCCTGGCCCCGGGTGTTAAAGGGCTGGCTGGTGGTCCCAGCTCTGCCACTGCCTCACTGTGCAGCCTCAGACAGCTCACGTTTTGGGGTTGGAAACAAGCACTTGCCAAAGTCTTTCCAGCTCCGACATGGCCTCAGTCTATGTTTGCCTGGAAGATGTGCTGGCCATTGCTGTGGTCTCACACAGTCACTGATCCCAGCCCCTGACTGTGACTCGCAGGACTGGGCCCGGGGTAAGGCCTACCTCATGTCAGAGGCCTGAGGCCCAGAGGAGGCAGTTTGCTGGCTGCCATGCCAGTTTTGGATTCCTAGCCCCCGCCCTCCTGCCCACCCCTTCTTTGCCTTGCTCCCCAGCCAGCCCCCACTCCTTTGCATTAACCCTCCTTCCATCTGGCCCCGTGGCCCCTCCGTGGCCCCTCTCCCCACCACACCCTTCCCTGAAATGCTCAGCCCTGCTCAGGGATGCACGGGTTCCTTCTCTCCCTCCTTTCTGGCATCTCACCAGCCAGGAATTCCTTTGGAAACAGAGCCTGGAAATCCTCCTGTCTTTGGGAAGCCCTGGCCCCTACCCGGCCCAGCTGCCGAGCCCAGGCCTGCAGCAGGTGTGTGTGTGTCAGTGTCTGGCCCAGGAGATTTATAACCTGCGGCAGGAGGGAGGCACTGCCTTTGGAAGCATTTCTTCTGTCCTCAAACAAAGGTTTGTGGCCAGGGCCCTGGGGGGGGGGGCAAAGAAGCAGAGGAAGCCGCGTTCACCTCCCCCTTCACTGCCAGCCAGCCCCCGTTTCTCCCTGCCTCGCCTTCAGCACCTGTCTCCATCTGGCTGGCCCCGCTCTCACTCTCTCGCTTGCTTCTTCTCTAGGGGCGGCTGTGTCGCTTACTCTTTCTACCTTGCTTCCCTCTCCAGTCCCACCCTTCCGATCCTCCAAATGTCTTTCACATCTGTCCCTGCTTTCCCATGCCCATCAACTCTCCTCAGGCCTCCTTAAATCGCCTCGCCTCACCGCCTGTCTTTGATATCAATAATATTGGTAATCTTGATAATCTCGCCAGAGTGGCCTTCCTAATGGCAAATCTGATTACATCACTTCCCCTGCTCAAAAACCCTTTCAGGGCTCCCTGTTGCCTACAGAGTCAAGTCCTACTGACTTAACTTGGTATTCAGGGCTCTGGCCTCCCTTCCCAGCACCATCTCCCACCCTTTGAAGTCATGAACTCTATGCTTGAACTATGCGGGACTCCCCTTCTCCCATCCTTGCAGGACCCCCCACAGGCACCTCACACTCCCCGGGTCCCAAACCGAACACTTCACTGCCTCCACAGTGTCCTGCCCCCTCATTGGCCTCCTCGCTCTCCCTCACAGCTGGCATCCATTTGGGCACCAGATTCTGTCAATCCGTGATCTCTGCCCTCCTGACACCCCCACACCGTCCCCACAGCCACCAACACGGAACAGAACAGGATCATCTCCTGCCTGACGATTACAGCAGGCTCTCCCCGGAGCCACAGTGAGATTTCAACCCAAGCTCCAGTCAGGTTGTGCTCCTTCTTGAAGCTGTTCACCTTGAGGACCCATCACCTTCCCAGCCCGGTCTCCCAAGGCTACCATTTCCCCTCACTCCTTGCCATGCTGAGCCCCTTTCCTTCTTGGAAACTTAGACTGGGCTAGCTTCTATTGCCTTCAGCCAGAATGCCCTCCCACCTCTCCACCATTCAAACTCCCTGCACAGCTCTTTGAAAATGCTACTTCTCCAGGAAGCCTTTCCAGAGCCGCCCTGTTGGAAATACCAGCCTCTCCTCAAACTTTGCTCAGCTTTCTGGCCACGTGAAGTACGGCAGTTAGAAACACGGGTCCTCTAGTCAGCCTCCCTGGGTTCAGAACCCCAGCTCTGGCACTCCCCAGTTCCCAGGGAAATTTGTAACCTCTTTGAGCCTCAGTTTCTTTACCCATGAAATGGAGATAGTGACAGTTACCGCCTCACAGAGCCCTTGTGAGGCGGAAATGATTAATCTGTGCTCAGTGCTCAGGAAAGTGCCTGCCACAGAGTAAATGCTGTCAGAGTGTTATTATTGCTATTATTAGTAATATGACCTCCTTTACTAGTCTGCCAGACCCTCACAGCAGGAACCAAGTCAGACCCCTTTGGTTTCCCATATTGGAACGGCTCAGAGGCCTTTGCTGACTGAACTGAGGTGACAACCCCCGCCCTCCAGCACCTCAGGGCCCTGCAGAGTCCAGAAGGGAAGAGGGAGGCTGAGAGACACTGGCAATGCCCTCCCCTCCCTGATGTTAGTGGGGCCTGGGGAGCAGGACAGCCATTGCAGTCCCCAAGTCTCCCACCTCTCCTCTGGAGGCCACCGTGCAGCTGAACATCCCCGAGCATGGGGGTGATGGAGACAAATTGGAGGGAATTCAGAGGAGTGAAGTCCCTGAGCCCTTGGGAAAGGGCAGGCCCAGCAAAGGAGGGAGATGAAAGCAGTTCCATGTGTGTGGCTTGGCCGTAGGACAGCGCTGGGTGTGGCGGGGGACATGATAAATGGAGACAGGGATTCCAGCAGTGCAAACAAGCCAGAGGGGGAGATGGCTGGGAGCTCCATGGTGGGGCCACTCTGCTAAGGCAAATGGGCTCTTGAAATGCTAGTCTGAAGCTTACGGGAGCCCCAGGTAGGCCCACAGGCCCCCTCTTTCTATTGTCCTAAATGGAGGATTCTTCACACTGGTTCCCAGGGCTGGCAGTTTTGGACGACCGTGCGGTCCTGACCCTGAGACAAGGACGCCGGCCCCTTCCCTTGTCCTACTCACAGCTGCCTGGGGCTGGCCCTGGGGTGGGCTCAGCTGAAGGTCCGAGGTCTGAGTCCTTGGCCCTCCCTGCCAGTTCTCACTGTCCCACTCTGGGGCTGGTATACATTCCTAACCTGCAGGCCCATGACAGGGCTTGTGGACTCTGAGTCCTCCCTCCCCACCCTCCCGCCCCTGCTTCAAGCCATTGTTTTCAGACCATCAACCTCTGCCCTCTCCTCCCGGGTACTGAGGGGCATCTCAGGGGCATGGAGAGGCCAGGAGGAAATATTGGAAATGGCCTCTCCATCCTCCCCTCCGATCCGGGCTTCATTGTCCTTGGGCCAAGATAAATAAAGCAAGCAAGGGAGAGGCCTCTGCATGCTCACTGCTGATAGCTAAGTGGCCTGCTTATGGGGGTGGTGGATTGAGCATCAGTCTACCCGAGGCTGCCTCCAGCTCTCTTCTCAAAAGACTGTGGCAGAAAGGCAGCCAGGCCAGGTGTCCAGAAGTTAGTGGCATGAGGAGCAGAGAAGAATGTCCCCTCAGTACCCCTTCTCCTGGGACAGAGGCTTCTTGGGGTGCTGAGTCTGAGAGCTCTGGAGGGAGAGCTAGGGAATTTAAAAGGAAGGAAGAATCTAGAGATTGGGGGAGTGGCAAGAGGCTGTCCCCAACTAGAACCCCAGTCCCCAAGCTTCTGATCTCTGGGCTGCCCAGGGTCCTGGGTCCACTTCCTGCAGTCAGAGAGTCTGAGGGCCCTTAGAGTTGGGAACCTGGAGGATCAAAGACCCAAAACCCTCCAAACTGAGGATTCCTTGATGGCCTTTGTTAGGCACCTTCCACCTTAACCCCTGAAGGGTCTTGGACTGCACTCTTGAGGTCATAGCTTAGCAGAAAGAGCACAAGTCTTAATGAGACAGAACCGAGTTCAAATCCAGCCTTCACGCTATATTATTGATGAGCACTGAGCAAGCTCCTTATTCGACCTGACAAGTAAAGCCCGACTTTCCCATCATGAAATGGAGAGCAAAATCACCTCACAAGACCATTGGTAGGAGTTGGTGGGATAATGATGTGCAAAAATCTGGTCCATGGAAGGTGTGGGCTGCTTTTCCTTGCCCTGCACTGGATGTGGCCCATAGGCTACCATTTCAGGTCACCACAGAACTGCCATGTTCCAGAGGAAGGAACTCTTGGCCAGCTGTGACTCCTAGGTTGACGCCAAAGAGTCCCCTTGTCTCCTCTCACACTAAAGTCATAGAGTGACTATGAGAGTACCAAAGGCCTTCCCACCTGGGCCAGGTGGACTCGTCTCTCTGACTCTCAGAGTGCCATTGAAGGAGATTCTCCCCAAGTGGGCCTCCAACCCCTGGGCTGCTCTCTGTTTATAGCCATCTCTGGCACCCCAGCCTCACACACAGCCCTCCTTGCAGTGTCAGACAGACCTCTCTGCCAGCTCTCTCACTGAGTTTCACCCTTGCCTGTGGAGCTCTTTCTGTGGTTCCACACTGTCAGGGCCATCCTTTGTCTTTTGGACTATCCCACGACATCTACCCCATTCAAAGCCCAGAGCCTACTGCTAGGTTGGCTTTGTCATCTGCTTCATTTAGGAAGTCACTGGAGCAAGGATCAGCCTGCAAAGTTCTACCCATAATGGCAAGGGCTGAAGAAAAGAGCCTGGGGCTGAAGGCCAGGAGATCGGAGGTTTAGTTCCAAGTCCTCAACTCACTTCTGTGGTTTTCCTGAGCCACTTCCTCTTTGAACTTTTTTTCCCCCATCTATAAAATGGAGGTTCCAACTCTTGTCCCTCAGGGCTATTGGGAAGTACACAAATGCTAATGAGGTAGGATTCTCAAAGGAATGTTCTGGCACGAGGACCTGGAATTTAACCTTTTGTGCTTAGCTCTGTTCTATGACAGAAGAGTACTCACTGAACATGTAGGGACCCCAGTCCTAACTATTGTCACTCAGCTGCTTCCATTTGGTTAGACGCTAAGATCACCAACTCTGTACAGTTCACTGGGTCATCTCATTTCTTTGTGAGAAAAATTGCTTCACCAGTTCTGAGTCTTCACAATTTGGAAATCCTTTGTGTCTATCCCAAATCCTTCCTACTGCAGTTCCATCCCAGGTCTCCACACTCAGACACTTCCTAGCCTGCCTTCTTTTTCTTCTCCTCCTCAACTCTTGCCCAGCCCTCAGAAGGGAGAATAGGGTTGAGGGCAAAAGGTAGCCTTGTACCTGGCCAGAGAGAACAGACCGTGGGCATGGCATCACTCTTCCAGAAACCTTCCAGCTGCCCCACACCCTCAGTCTCACCCTTATCTCACCCTGGCCCACACTGTCACAGCTGGAATACTTGTGGTCTCTCACCATGCATTGGAACTAGGGCGCCAACCTTGACTTTAATCTCCCCTGGCAGCTCCGTGGCATCAGTAAGCCCCAAGTTTCTGGCAGAGGAAAAATGAAACCCACATTGCCCCAACTAGGTCCAGCCCCCACCCAGCAGAGCCAAGGATATCCTCCAAGGGGCAGCGAGACCCCCCACCTTCCCCTTAAGGCATATGGAGGTGGGGTGGCATGATGACGAGTAGTGCTTCCAGCCACACTCTCCTCCCTGAAGGCACAAGGGTGCACCCCAGCCCCCCAAGCCCTTCATCTCTCTTCTCTCAGCCGCGAGGGCTTCCCTAGCATTTGCAATGGGGGGCAGCTCCCTCCTGAGTTTGAGGTTAAAGGGGACGCCTTCTCCAGGAATCTGTAGCCAAATTGCTGAGCTGTTCACAGTGACCTGCAGATGATGTTTGGAAATCTGATTTGTGATAACATAATGTTCCTTTTAAGTAATGCTGGCTGGAGAGGGAAGGAGGAAAAAAACGACCAAGAAAAACAACCTTATTGAGGTTTAAAAAGGGACGCTGTCGTGGCTGCCTCCTTAATCTCCCAAATCATTTTCCACTCTTCCCCCTCCTCCTCCTGCCCCAGACCTGCTTTTGTTTATAACAATCTCTTGGAAAGAAGATTGAAAGTGAAATCTGTTTCCTTGCTTAAATATATATATTTAAAGGAGGGAAGAAAGCCTTCTTTCCCCAACCCCCTGCCTGCTCTTTGCCTGAGCGCTGTGGGTAATTGGAGGGCTGCCTGCTCTGGGCTAGTCGGTCAGCATGGGCTCTCCAGTGCCCACTCATCACTCCATCACAGAAGGATCATTAAGGCAGGAAAATAGGCTGGGGGAAAGATGGGAAAACTGGAAAGGGGGGAGGGCAAGGGCATCACTTATTCACTGACTCCAAGCACTATTTATGTAGTGGATGGTAACCAGCAGTTCGCTAGTTCCAGAGGAGAATAAATACAGTATGAAGGGACAAAGTTAGACACAAGGCAGGACTTCCATTTTCATTGTTTAGCATACAGTGCATTTGGCCAGTGGTGTAAAGAGTTGAGAAATTTTAGCTGCATCTCTTAATGAATGAGTGACCTTGTTCCCCACACCTCTCTGGGCTAGGGCTTAGTCTGTGACAGAGGGAGGGTTAAGATGAAACATTTGTGTTGCAGCAGGAAAGGATGTGGTGGCAGCCAAGAAGACCTCCCAAAGAGGGGGAGATGGAACCCGTTGGGGGGTGGGGTGGATATCTAGGGAGGGACAAGCACACCTAGTAGAAAGTATTGTCCACCAACACCCCCCCACACACACACCCCAACATACCCATGCGCTCACACCACTTTCCTTCTCTGCTCTTCCAGGGCACGTGCCTGACATCTCAGGTGGCACCTTATGCACCATCCACTGTTTGGCCCTCACCCTAGGCTTCCACTCTTCTTGGACCAGCCTGAAGCCAACCAAGAGATGTAGCAGGGCAGGGCACACTGAAGGGAGAAGGAGGTGCCTAAAGCCTGACATGCAGCCATAATGGCTGCCTGCCAGCCCAGGATGGATTCCTCTGACCCTTGCTTCTCAGGAACACCCACTTCTCTGGACCCCAGTGCTCGGAGCCCTGACTGCCAGTGGCTGTGCTTCAAGAGAAGGAACAGAGAGGGCTTTTTGACATTCTTTTCAGGGAGGCTTGCTCCTCCCTTTCCCATCCAGGGCATGTTATTACTATCAGAAATATCAGACATTTCAACTCAAACGAAAGTCAGGTTAAATGTTCCCACTGCAGAAATTCCACATGGTTCCAGATAGAGAGGAGAAACTCCCCCTTGGTCTTCTTCCGTCTCTCCTTCCCTCCCAGGAGTGGAAGAAAAGCATCAATTTTTTCTGACCATATGTTTTCTGACCATTCAATCTAGCCCTTTCAGCTTATATATGGGGAAACTGAGGCTTAGAGTGAGGAATGGGCTTGCCCAAATTCACTCAGCAAGTTCATGGCAGGACTAGGATGAGGATCCAAGACACCTTGGATGTCTTGATTTCCATCCCACAGTGTTTTTTCACAGCACACATTTGCAACCCTGTCAGTGTTGTCTTAGCATCTCTGATGCTGGGGCAGAAACAAGAAGCAGCTTCTCATAATGCTTGGCCTGCAGAAGTCACTTAATATTGCTTGATACAAAAAACATATAATTATGGGCTAGTCCCTATGCTTCTCCGAGTTTCAGTTTTCTCATCTGTAAAATGAGAAATACAGGGGACACCTGAATGTGTCAGTTGGTTAAGCATCTGCCTTCAGCTCAAGTCATGATCCCAGGGTCCTGGGATGGAGTCCCGCATTGGACTCTCTGCTCAGTGGGGAGCCTGTTTCTCCCTCTTCCTCTGTAGCTCCCCCTGCTTGTTCTCTCTCCCTCTCTCTCTGTCAAATAATTACATTAAATCTTTTTTAGAAATTAAAAAAAACTGAGAAATGCAGGAGGCCATTGTTTTAATCTGCTCAACATCTATTCCTTCTCTTCTAGTAACAGCACTCCAAAATTTTTTTGAGAAACTACCCCTCCCACACTGTGAATTCATGTCAGTCAGCTTCAAGGATTGATGGATGACCCAGGCCTGGCCACTCAGAGCATTTCATCACACTGCACAGAGTAATTGGTTTATGCAGAGTCATGTGACCACAGCTGGGCCAATACAAATCCTCCCTGAAACTTTTGATGAATGTGTAAGGAAAGAGACACTAGGGATTGATCAGGCAGAGGACATAAGCCCGGAGTTTCAGGAGCTCTGTGAGAGGAGTCTGCCTGAGAATGATGCCTACAAAGAGAAATGGCATCTAAGAGATGGATAGGCCTCATTTGAGCTTGGGATCTAGTACTATCTGACCAGACCACCCTTGTACTTTACATTTATGTGAATTAACAAGATCCTGTTTTGGCTTAGACCAGTTTGAGTTAGATTCCTGCCATTTGCAACCAAAAGGAGACTCACTAATGTAGGAGGGATTGGAGATACCCTATATCACCAAATGGTAAAGTTAGGAGAGACCTTAAGTGACTGATTGCCCAGTAGAGACTTAAGGGGAACGTGACAAATGAATCAACAAGTCTGGGAAAACCATGCCCTTCATGGGCTGATATAAGACCTAAACCATTTTGCCAGTTGCATTTCTCCAGCCCTTTGTCTGTAGTAGACAGAGTATAGGGTTTGGAGTCAGTAGGAACACTGGTTCTTCCACTTCCCATCTATATAATTTGGGCCATGTTCACTGTCTAAGCCTCAAGTTTAACCAAAGTAGGTGTCAAAGGGTTGACAGGTCTAATCCAAGGAGAATGGGATAAGACACCATGACAAGACTTGGAATGTTAGGACAGCAGACATTTACAGGATAATTTGCTAAAGGCAGAAAAGATTGGCAAACATCCTTACAGGTAGGTGCAGCAGGGCTGGGTAGGAACACCTCATAGTGTTGTGGTGCACAATCCTTGGGGGGGGTTGCATTCACATAGTCTATGATTAGAAAGGAGCACCCTAGAGCTTTGTAGTGCATAGCCTTTACACCATAGCCCTGGGGCTGTGGCACATTGAAAATGACACCCATGTCTTCTTCACTGAGGCATATTCAGTTTTACTCTTGATATTGTTAATGAAGTAGAACTGCATGAATAATGTTACTGTGAAGCTGTTGGTGGAAATCTAGTGTAATTGGTGCTACGGCAATAGTGTTCTATTGTGGCCAAAGTTCCTAAGACTACCAAAATATTGTCCCAGACCAAAACTAGCTCATCCCATAAGGTTCCCAGGAGAGATATATCCACATAGAACAATAACAAAGGAAAGCAGAATAGCACTTTGCTATTAGCTGGGCTTTGGGCGTCAAACCTCAGTGTGAGCTCAGGTGCACCAGGCCACCAGGCAGGCGTGTATAGCCTAGCCTAGAGTCTTGAGAGTTCTCAGTTGGAAAATGCAAGGCCAAACCCGAATGGATTAACTCACTTTCATTAGCTTCATGGAAGACAGAGACAAAAAAGAGTAATGGCTGACTAAACACTGTCCCTAAGCTAGCACGTGGATTCAGCCACATGGGTAAAAGAGAAAAAGAGGACCAATCCACACCTTTATCCTAATATGTGATGCATAGTGACTTGACCCAATGATTGATGGCCCAATCAGTGTCCTGATAACTGACCAATCTTCCTGGTAGGGGCAGGTGAACAAAGAAAGGGATGGTAGAAGGGTGGTTTTCCCAGCCCTCATCCACAGATATTAGCGAGACCTGGGTTAATAGATAGGTATGGGGAGAGTAAACAGTGGATTGAGTATCCCTAATAGACTCCTTCTCATAAACCAAATCTCTAGAAATAATAGATACTATATGTTTTTTAAAAAATTATTACCATCCAGAAATACACTTAGTGATCAATAGAAAGAGACCATGAAAGGGTAAAACAAAGGCATTTTCAACACATTCAAGCACTCTGAAGGCTGATGTCACAAATCCTCTGTGAAATAACCAATAGTAAATACATTATGCTAAGGAACACAATGAATTCGAACACAAGAAGTGAGATATAGCAAGAAATGAGCAAATAAACCAGTAAATCTGTAGGAGAAGATATCAGTGCAAGAAGTGAGTGGGATGGCAGAATGGGGAGGGTATGGCAAAGAGGGAAAAGAGGTAAGAAAATACATTCTAAGTTTCTTGCCTTGTTTGGAGGGAGAATAGAGATACTGATTGATGTTAAATGTTGACAGAACTTATGTTTTAGTATGTGTATTAATATTGTGCAGGTGAACCCTAGAAGCTTAGAAATAAAATGTATACATTGTAAACCATTTACAAGACACATTTGTAAAACAAAATAACACCAAAAAATTGAAAATAAAAGAATTGAAATATATACTCAAATGCCCATGAAAAGAATACAGGTATAGTAATATTAATGTCAGACAAAACAGAATTCAAAGCAAAAAGCATTACAAAAGATAAAAAATACTTCATCAATAATAGGTACAGGTCACCGCAAAGATATAACTATAAGCCTTTACAATTTAGGTTTAAAATAGAGATCAGCAAATTTATAATTGTAGCATAAAAACAAAACTTCCACAGGAATTATCACATAAGGTACTAACTAACTTACTAACCAACCTACTAACTAAACAAGAACATACAGGACTTAAATAATACAATTAGCAAACTTGAACAAATGTATGTTTATATTAACAAACAGAAAATGCACACACTTTTCAAATGCACATTAAAGACATATAAAAATGGATGATGTATTAAGCCACAAGGTAAATCTCAAGGAATTGATATAGATAAAAGCAGAAATCAATGAAAAAAATGTTTTTAAAAGTTGAACAATAAATGAAAAACAGGTTGTTTGAAGTGACCAATGAAATACATAAGTGTTCTTTCTGATAAAGAAAAAGAAAGAGAAGACATAAATAATAATAGGAATGAATTTAGGTTCTAGAGAGGATTGCTTTATTTTACAAATAAATTTGAAAACCTAGATGAAATTACTTGCTAAGAAATTATAAATTACCCAAATCATCTAAGAAGTAGTATAAAATTGGTTAGACTGATAGCCAGAGAAGGAACTGGAAGGGTAGTCTACCTGTAAAAGTTGTTGTAGACAGCTTCTAAAATGGCCCACAATAATCCCTACCTCCTTGTATTCACACCTTTGGTTAATCCCCTCTCCTTGAGTGTGAGTTGAACCTTGTGGACTTGCTTCTAGTGAACAGAATGTGGCAAAAGCAATGGGGTGTCACTTCTACGATCAGATTACAAAAAGATTAAGTTACTTTTGTCTTGTTGGCATTTTCTGTTTCTCCTTTGCTGGTCTTGATGAAGCAAATTGTTATGTTGTGAGCTGCTCTATGGAGAGGTTCACATGGCAAAGAATTGAGGGAGTCCTCTGGCCAACAACTAGTGAGGAACTGAGGTTCTTAAACCAACAACCCACAAGGAACTGAAACCTGTCAATAGCCACATGAATGAGCTTGGAAGAGGATCCTCTCCCAGTCGAGCTTTGAGATAACTGCAGCCCCTGTCAGTGCCTTGAATGCAGGTTGTGAGAGACCCTAAGCCAAAGGTATCCAGCTAAGCCATGTCTGGTTTCTTGAACTATAGAAACTGAGAGATAACAAATGCTTGTTGTTTTAATCCACTAAATTTGGGGATAATTCATTATACAGCACTGTAAACTAATACAAATATAGACAACAGGCCTGGATAATTTTCTTTATTATGTGAACTGTTTCTGAGCATAGAAAAAGATGAACAACTATCCAACTTATTCTAGGAAGTTAGCCTAACCCTGATACCAAAGGTGAACAAAAACAGGATATGTAAAACATATGACAAGCTAATCACACTAATGAAAAAAGCCATAAATAAACATTTAGCAAACAAAATCTAACAGCATGTTAAATGAATCATAACCATGTAGGATTTATTTCCAAGAGAGTAATACTTTTAAAAAGTATTGAGTACTTATTATATAACTAGAATCTGTTCTAAGTTTGAGGCACACACACACCCCCCCCCACAGTCTCATGAGGTAGCTTCTAGAAAACTGAGGGGGATAGAGGCTGATAAATCCACAGGAGTATGTGGAGGAAGAAGTGGGATTTGAACCCATCTCACTATGCTGATCAACATCAGACAAACCTATCAAGTAATTCAGTATACTGTCATATTAAAAGGCAATCATTATACCACCATTTTAATGGATGCTTTAAAAATGTTATGGAATAGAATACCCATTTCTCATTAAAACAAAAACAAAACGTCTAGGAAACTGGAAGAAACCAGAAATTTACAGCAAAAGTCACACACAGTGGAATTATTAGAAGCCTTCCTTATCAAAGTCAAGAGCAAGATGCAGGTGCATATCATTACCATTCTTTTTCAACATCATATTGAAGATCCTGCCAATGTAATATGGTAAGGAATATAAGTTAACAAGTATAATTATTGGAAAACAAGATATGAATCTTTATCTTTTGCAGATGATATTTTCTATCTAGAAAATCTAAGAGAAACAACTGAAAACTTATTAAAACAAGTAAAAATTCAGCTTTACCAAACAGATGAAAAACATCAAGATTAAACATCAGTAGACATGTTTGGGGATTAAACAACACGTTTGGAAATTGGAGATTAAATATTTGGAGATTAAACAACACATTTCTAAATAATGCATATGGATCAAAGAGGAAGTCTCCAGGGACATTTTTAAAAATTAGGACTAAATCAAAATAAATATACAGCTTATCAAAATTTGTGGGATACAGCAAAATCAGTGGTTAGAGGGAACTGTATAGCATTGAATGCATATATTAGAAAGGAAGAAAGACCTAAAATGCATAATCTAAGCTTCCACCTTAGAACACTAGAAAAAGGGAGAGCAATTTAAACTTAAAGAAAGTAGAAAAAAGGAAATAATAAAAATTAGAGCAAAAATCAATGAAATTAAAAAAAGAAAACAATAGAGAAAACAAACAAAACCAAAAACTGGTTCTTTAAACATACCAATAAAATTAATAAATCTATAGCCAGGCTAATATGAAAAAAAGAGAGAAGACACAAAATTACACATATTAGAAATGAAAGAGAAGCCATGACTACTGACATCATGGACATTAAAAGTATAATAAAGAGGGGTACCTGGGTGGCTCAGTAGGTTAAGCAACCTCCTTCAGCTTAGGTCATGGTCACAGGGTCCTGGGATAGAGCCCCATGTCAGGCTCCCTGCTCACTGGGGAGTCTGCTTATCCCTCTCCCTCTGCCCCTCTCCCTGCTTTTACTCTCTCTCACTCACTCTCTCTGTCTCTCTCAAAGAAACAAATGAAGTCTTAAAAACTATAATAAAGAAATACTATAAACAACTTCATGTTCACAAATTTGATAACTTGGATGAAATGGACCATTTCTTGAAAAATACAAGCTACCAACTTTTACACAAGGAGAAATAGTTAAAATGAATAGCTCTATATCTATTAAAGTAAATTGAATCTGGAATTAATAAAATTCCAAAAAAGAAAGTACCAGGTCCAGATGGTTTCACTGGTGAATTCCACCAAACATTTACGAAAGAAGCTATACAAAATCTCCATAATCTCTTCTAGAAAATTGAAGCAGAAATTCTATGCTCATTCTGTGAGGTCAGCATTACCTAAGACCCAAACAAGATAAAGACATTACAAAAAAAGGGAAACTACAGAACAATATCTCTCATGAACACAGATACAAAAATCCTAAATATTAGCAAACTGAATTCAATAATATATAAAAGGAATTATATACATGACTGCATGGGATTTATGCAAAGCTGGTTCAAAATTCAAAAATCAATGTAGTCCATCCACACATCAACAAACTAAAGAAAAAGCACACATGATCGTATCAATTGATGCAGAAAAAAATTTTGATCAAATTCAACACCTGTTCATTTCAACTGTCTATAAACCAAGAATAGAGGTGAACGACTTCAACTTGATAAAGCACATCTACAAATACGTATGGCTAACATTATATTTAATGGTGAGAAAATAGATGCTTTCCTTTTAAGATTGGGAACAAAGCAAAAATGTTCTCTCTCACCACTCTTATTCAACAGCATATAAGAAGCTCTAGCTAGTACCATAACACATGAAAAAGAAATAAAAAGTCTAGACATTGAGAAGGAAGAAATAAAATTGTCTTTGTACACAGATGACATGATTGTCTATGTAAAAATTCCCAAAGAATCAACAAGAATAACCTCCTGTAACTAAGTGAGTATAATAAAGTTGCAGAATATAAAGTTAATATATAAATGTCAATTTCCTTCCTATATATCAGCAAGAAACAATTGGAATCTGAAGTAAAAAAAATACTCTTTACAATAACACCAAATAATAAAAAATAAAATGCTTAAATATAAATCCAACAGGTAGGTACAGAGTCTATATGTGAAAAACTACAAAAGTGATGAAAGAAATCAAAGAAGATATAAACGAAATGTGTAGATACTCTGTGTTCATTGATTGGAAGACTCAGTACTGTTAAGATGCCAGTTCATCCCAATTTGATCTATAGATTTAACAGAATCTTAATCAAAATCCCATCAAGGAGTTTTATATTGACAAGCTGATTCTAAAGTTGATATGGAAAAGCAAAGATCTATAGTGGCCAACACAATTTTGAGGAAGAACAAAGTTGGAGGACTCACACAGCCAGCTTTCAAGACTGACTATAAAGCTACAGTAATCAAGACAGTGCGGCATTAGTGAAAGAATAGACACATAGAAGAATAGAACAGAATAAACTGGGAAATAGACTCATACAAATATAGTCAGTTGATCTTTGACAAAGGAACAAAGGCAAATTCAATAAATGGTGCTGGAAAAATTGGAAACCCATAAGCAAAAACAATAGAAAAGAAACAAAACAGCAACAATGGCAATAAAAACACATAAACACAGAACTTACACCTCTCATAAAAAAAATTAAATCAAAATGGGTCATAGACCTAAATGTAAAACACAAAACTACAAAACTTCTAGAAGAAAACATGGGAGAAATTTTAGGTGGCCTTCAGTTTGTGGTGAGTTTTTAGATACAATACCAAAAGCACAATCCATGAAAGAAAAATTTAACATGTTGTATTTTATTAAAATTAAAATCGTGTACTCTGAAAGACACTGTTAGAAAAATCAAAAGGTAAGCCACAGATTGGGAGAAAATATTTGCAAAACACATATTTAATAAAAGACCTATATCCAAAATACACTAAGAACACAAAATGCAAAAATAAAGAAACAAAGCAATTAAAAATGAATAAAAGATTGTGCACTATGTAGTATAGACATTTTAACAATATTTGTTCTTCCAATCCATGAGCATGGACTGTCTTTCCATTTCTTTGTGTTATCTTCAATTTCTTTCATCAGTGTCTTGTAGTTTTCAGGGTACAGGTCTTTCACCTCCTTGGTTAAGTTCATTCCTAGGTATTTTATTATTTTTGGTGCAATTGTGCCCAATTTGGGATGTATTCCTTAGTTTCTCTTTCTGCTGCTTCATTATTGGTATAGAAATGCAACAGATTTCTGTACATTGATTTTGTATCCTGAGACTTCACTGAATTTGTGTATCAGTTCCAGTTTTTTTGGTGGAGTCTTTTAGGTTTTCTATATCGAATATCATCATCTGCAAATAGTGAAATTTTTACTTCTTCCTTGCTGATTGGAATGCCTTTTATTTCTTTTTTTAAATTTAAATTCAACTAGCCAACAAATGGTACATCATTAGTTTTTGATATAATGTTCAATGATAACATTAGCTGCATATAACACCCAGTGCTCATCACATCACGTGTCCTCCTTAACGCCCATCACTCAGTTACCCCATCCCATCACCCACCTCCCTATTTGCAACCCTCAGTTTGTTTCCCTGAGTCAAGAGTCTCTCATGATTTGTCTTCCTCCCTTTTTTCCCGTTTAGTTTTCCCTCCCATCCCCATTGTCCTCTGCACTATTCCTTATATTCCACATATGAGTGAAACCATATGATAGTTGTTCTTCTCTGATTGACTTATTTCATTTAGTATAATACCCTCCAGTTCCATCCATGTCGATGTAAATTGTAGATATTCATCATTTGTGATGGCTGAGTAATATTCCATTGTATATATGAGCCACATCTTCTTTATCCATTCATCTGTTGAAGGATATCTCAGCTCCTTCCACAGTTTGGCTACTGTGTTCATTGCTGCCATGAACATTGGGGTGCATGTGCCACTTCTTTTCACTGCCTCTGTATCTTTGGGGGAAATACCCAGTAGTGCAATTGCTCTATTTTTAACTTTTTGAGGAACCTCCATACTGTTTTCCAGAGTGGCTGTACCAGCTTGCATTCCCATCAACAGTGTAAGAGGGTTCCCCTTTCTCCACATCCTCACAAACATTTGTTGTTCCCTGTCTTGTTAATTTTAGCCATTCTAACTGGTATAAGGTGTTATCTCATTGTGGTTTTGATTTGTATTTGCCTGCTGACAAGTGATGGTGTAGCATTTTTCCATGTGTGTGTTGGCCATTTGTATGTCTTCTTTGGAGAAGTGTCTGTTCATGTCTTTTGCCCATTTCTCAACTGGATTTTTTGTTTTTTGGGTGTTGAGTTTGATAAGTCTGATTACTGTGGCTAGGACTTCCAGGGCTATGTTGACTAATAGTGGTGAGAATGGACTTCCCTGTCTTGTTCCTGACCATAGAGAAAAAGTTCTCAGTTTTTCCCCCATTGAGGATGATAGTACCTGTGGGTTTTTCATTTATGACCTTTATTATGTTGAGGTATGTTCCTTTTAAAACCTACTTTGTTGAGAGGTTTTATCATGCATGGATATTGTACTTTGTCAAATGCTTTTTCTGCACCTATTGAAAGGATCTTGTGGTCCTTATCCTTTCTTTTATTAATGTGATGTATCATATTGATTCATTTGTGAATATTGAACCATACTTGGAACCCAGGAATAAATCCCACTTGATCTTGGTGAATGTTTTTTCAAATGTATTGTTGGATTTGGATTGCTATTATTTTTTTGAGAAATTCTATATCCATGTTCATTAGGTATATTGGCCTGTACTTCTCTTTTTTGTGGAGTTTTTATCTGGTTTTGGTGTCAGGGTAATGCAAGCTTAATAGAATGATTTGGAAGTTTTCCTTCTTTTTCTACTTTTTGGAATAGTTTAAGAAGAATAGGTATTAACTCTTCTTTAAATGTTTGGTAGAATTCACCTGTGAAGCCATCTGGCCCTGGACTTTGGTTTGTTGGGAGTTATTTTATTACTGATTCAATTTCTTTGCAGTTATTGGTCTGTTCAAGTTTTTTATTTCTTCCTGTTTCAGTTTTGGTAGTTTATATGTTTCTGGGAATTATCCATTTCTTCCAGGTTTTCTAACTTGTTGGCATATGGTTTTTCATAATATTGTTTTATAATTGTATTTCTGTGGTGTTGTTTCTTATTTCTTTTTTCTCATTTGTGATTTTATTTATTTGGGTCCTTTCTCTTTTCTTTTTGATAAATCTGGCCAGAGGTTTATCAATTTCATTATTTTTTTAAAGAACCAGCTCCTGGTTTCATTGATCAGTTCTGTTAGTTTCTATATCATTTATTTCTGCTCTAATCCAGAGGATAGGTGGGTGGGGGGTTGGGTTAAATAGATGATGGTGTTTAAAGAGTGCACTTGTGATGAACTCCATGTGTTGTATGGAAGGGCTGAGTCACTATATTGCACACCTGAAGCTAATATTACACTGTGTGTTAACTCACTGAAATTTAAATACAAACTTTAAATCATTTATTTATTTATTTACTTGAGAGAGAGCGAGTGAGAGAGAGCATGACCTGACCAGGGAGGTATAGAGGCAGAGGGAGAAGCAGGCCCCCCGCTGAGCAGGGAGCCCAATGTGGGGCTCAATCCCAGGACCCTGGGATCATGTACTGAGCCAAAGCAGAAGCTTAACAGAGTGAGCCACCCAGGCTTTCCAAAACTTTAATTTTTTTAAATAAAAAAATAAAAATAGGTGAAAGATATGAACAGACACCCTCACTGAAGCAGGTCTACAGATAGCAAATAAGCTTATGAAAATATTTTTAGCATAATTTATCATTATGGAGTTGCAAATTCAAACAATGTTACACACCTATTTGAATAACAAAAACCCAAGGGCCCTGGGTGGCACAGTCGGTTAAGTGTCAACTCTTGGTTTTGGCTTAGGTTGTGATCTCAGGGTCATGAAATCGGGTCCCATGTTGGGCTCCACGCTCAGTGCAGAGTCGCTAGTTTCTCTCTTTCTCTCCCTTTGCCCCTCCCCACACTCGCTTGCTGTCTCTCTCTAAAATAAATAAATAAATCTTAAAAAGAATAATAACTAAAACCAAAACCTGACAATAGCAATTGCTGGTGAGTAATGTAGAATAATAACAAACTCTTGTTTATTTCTGATGGGGATGCAAAATGGTACAACCACTTCCGAAGACAGTCTGGCAATTTCTTACAGAACCAAACATTGTCTTAACAAATAATCCAACAACTATACTCCTAGGCATTGACTAAACTAATTTGAAAACTTATATCCATGCAAAAATTTGCACATAAATGTTTATAGCAGCTTTATTAATAATTGCCTCAAACTGGAGAAAATTTTTCTTCAATAAGTGAATGGATAAATGTTTATCCAGTTTTGTAGTACATCCAGACAATGGAATATTACTTAGTGTTAAAAAGAACTGAGCTATCAAGCCACAGAAAGACATGGGTGAGTCTTAAATGCATATTGGTAAGTGAAAAAAGCCAGTCTAAAAAGGCCACATGCCAAATGATTTGATTTATGTGACATTCTGGAAAAGGCAAAGCTATAGCAACAATCTTAGAACAAAAAGATCAATAATTGTCAGGGGCTCAAAGGACAGGGTAAGAGTTGAATAGGTGATTTTTAGGGTGGTGGAAATATTTTTATGATATGTAATGGTGGATATATAACTGCATTTTTCAAAAGCCATAGAACTTTACACCACAAAGAGAAAACCTTAATGTATACAATTTAAAAAATCATTTAGGAGATTGGGGATCCCGGGATGGAATGCAGAATGTGACAAAAATAATCTAAGTGTATTGCAAATGCATGAGACCATGTCACTGAAGGACAAGAGGGGAAAAGGTATTGACACAGTAAGTTTGGAAATCAGCATAGTTTGTAAGACTAAATATAAAAGAAACTGTACGTATGCACTATACTCTAGTCGATAAGGTTGTTTCCTACAGGGGTGTGGGTTAACAATTCTAATACCACTGTACATATATATTGTAATCAAATAACTAAGTGAATGGATGGTAGATGGTGGGAGCCAAATTTCTCACTGTCGAAGTGAGAGTTTACAGATAAGCAAGAGGAGAAGGCAGGCTACGTGATAATGGATTAGAGTTCAAGACATCAGTGTGAACTCATGTTTAACTTGATATATAGATCTAGAGGGTTATGTATAGAATTACTTATAGATGTATATACACATGGATTAGTATACACACAGGTATTTCATTGTTGTGTCAGCTGAGAGAGCCTAGAAGCAATAACATCTGGTGGCACTGAGCATACCTAGGGCCCATAACTTGGTTTTTAATACCGTCCTCCTATGAAAGAAACCAGGGATCCATGAAGAAGTGGCTGATTTTAGGACTAGGGCATGAATTATACAAAATAAACCTGAAGCATCTTGTAGTATCAGAAAGAAAGTACTCAAAAAAAAAAAACCACACAAAATAAAGAAGTTGTGGTATATATACACAATATTAGCCATAAAAAAAGAATGAAACCTTGTCATTTGCAACAACACAGGTGGACGTAGAGGGCATAATCTAAAGCAAAATAAGTCAGAGAAAGACAAATGCCATATGAGTTCACTCATATGTAGAGTTTAAGCAACAAAACAAAGAAACAAAGAGACAAAAAAAACCCCACAAATCACCAAACTTTTAAATACAGAGAATAAACTGGTGGTTGCCAGAAGGGAGGTGAGTGGGGGATGGGTTGAAATAGATAAAGGGGTTGAAGAGTACACTTATCATGATGAGCTATGAGAGAATGTATAGAATTGTCAACTCATTATATTGTACACCTGAAACTAATATAACACTGTATGTTAATTATCTTTCAATATAAAAAATGTAGAGGTCTGAAAATAAACACATACACATACACACACACTCACACACACACACACATTTTTGGTGGGGGGATGTTTAAAAAGGAGCACAGGAACCAACTGAAAAAACACTCCACAATGACCAAAGTACAAATTTGGGCAAAAAAACAAACTGAGGGCTTCGGGGGGGGGATGGGATAGGCTGGTGATGGGTAGTAAGAAGGGCATATATTGCATGGTGCAGTGGCTGTTATACGCAACTAATGAATCATCGAGCTTTACATCAGAAACCATGGATGTACTGTATGGTGATTAACATAATATAATAAAAAAAACCTTAAAATAAAAAAAAGTAGTATTGGATTAAAGCTCAAAGTATAAAATAAATATCCGTAAGTTCATACTGATAGAAATAACGACCGACTAAATTAATAAATGGAGAAGAGACAAATGTCCTGTGCATAAGAACTCCAAATATTTTGTGTAAATACTTTGCCTTCAAGGAAGTGAAGCATAACTCCCCACTCTTTAAGTGTAAACTGCCCACAGTCATTCCTCCCAAAGGGTACAGTGTGGAAAGAGGGGAAAGCAACTTTATAGCGGATAAACCTGACAAACACACCTCAGCCAGATGGTCACAGTTAACATCAACAGTAGTAAGTCTTATTGATTGGTCCCTTTATATGTTGGATGAAAACAGCACTTTATCACTGTGGGCTTCCTCCCCAAAACCCATAACCCTAGTCTAATCATGAGAAAAGCATGAAATAAATCACAATTGAGGGACTTGCTACAAAATATCTGGCCAGTATTCCTCAAAACTGCCCAACTCATCAAACACGATGTCTGAGAAACTGTCACGGTCAAGAGGAACCTAAGGAGGCATGACACCTAAACATAGTATGGTATCCTGGATGGGTTCCTGGAACAGGAAAAGGACATACGGGAAAAATTAAGGAATTACGAATAAACTATGGGCTTCAGTTAATAATGTATTGATATTGGTTCATTAATTGTGACAAATGTACCATAGTCATGTAAATTGTTAAAAAATAGGGAAAATGAGGTGTGGGGTATATGGAAACTCTGTACTATCTTTAGAAATTTTCTATAAATCTAAAGCTC